>NW_027512529.1:70000-370000 GCF_048772815.1 Callospermophilus lateralis | reverse complement strand
CTGCTTTGGGCCTTTTGCTTACCTATTCTTCTGTTGTCCTGAATGTCAGGAAGGTCTTTGCCTAAGGCCAACCCTTTGTGAAGCCTGATGAAAACAGTTTTCAAATGGAAATGAATGAGCATCACCTGTGGCTCTTTGCTTAATTGCTTTGTAAAGGTATGTGACTGAATCAGCCTCCTAGCCCTGTGTGAGGCTGTGGCTTAGATTCTCTGCACCTAATCGATCTAAAGAAAGATCCCATGTGTGCATCCAAAACCAAAATGGCCAAAAGAGCAATCATTGTGGATTAAGTCTCTCACCTTCCTCTGTAAGGTTCCTGAGTTACATCAGTGAGAATATTGATCCTTTGGGTCAAATGAGTTCTTCAAAGCCCTGCAGATTTTAGCCCATAGATGCTTGGGTTTTCTCATGACTCCAATTCAAATAAAGAATCCAAACCCCACAGTCAATAGGCCTCAGATTGGAGAAGTGGAGCAGTATTAAACACAAGTCTATTTGATCACTCCTGGTTCACAGGAAGGGTGTGCAGACCACCCTGACTTTAGGCAAATTAGGGGCAAGGAAGCTTTTTTTGGACACTGTCTTGGACTGCGCCCCTCATGGAAACTTCCAGGCACAGGTTATGATGAGTGTATATATAGAATAAGATGAGTGCCATGTGGGAGTGTTTGGTTTTAATTGTGGTCATTTGTGTGGCAGTTGGAAGAGATGCCTGGGTCAACCTGTGCTTGAACTCTGGTGTGATTCCAATTAGAGACTGAGTTCTGGAACTGACCTCAGAGAAGTATTGCCATAAATTATGTTGGTATTTTAGGAGGCCACGCATGAGATTTGCCCTTGGAAACTGAGATCTAGGCCCATTTTGGCTTTCCACAGATCACTGGGAATCTCAGCAAGGATATCACATGATTTTATTCTGAAAGTCTTGGCATGTATAGTTGAGAGTCTTAACACATATGTACCTCACATTGTAGACCTCAATGGCCCTGGCTTCATGTGACCTTTTGGCAACTCTTTGGAAAGCCTTGCCTGTGAGAGTTCTCCAGAGATTTTATTGCAATGAGATTCCTCACTATTTACAGGTTCCTGTATAAATTGAAACCCCCAGTGCCTCCAACGTTATCCTTGAAAAATGGCTAGATAAATATCATGAAATTTTTAAAATTCCCATGATCAGGTGGCACTGGAGAACCTTTGGATGTCCTGTTGCTAATCATGAGTGTACCAGACCCTGCCTTAATTCACTGGGTTTCATGAAAATGGTGTAGAACAGAGATGCCAGAAATTTGGACCCTGTAGAGTAGGGGGCCTAGAGCAGTGGAGTGTAGGTATGTGAAAAAACATCTGTGGTGGGGCCACGTGGATCTGCCATTGGCTTTCAAATGACTTGTGACTGACATGGTGAACCCAGCAGACCCTTATATGTAAAGGCATCTTGTTATATGCAGAGGGTTCAGGGCAATGTTCAGAATCAGGTTGCTTTGGTCAAGGTGGAAAGCTATGTGGATAGAAGCGTGGTTGGTGCATTCTCCTGCAGACCCTGACCCACCACACGTGAGAGTCCTCCCTCCAGAACTGTGTCCCAGTTGTACTCCTTGTATTTCGTGAAGCCAACACCAAACTCCCAGTGCAGCAGTAAGAAACACCATGAAAAGTGGAGGATGACCAAATGGCTTCACAGCCCACACAGGTAGATACTTAGACACCAGTGGCCACAGTTTCCTAAAAAGAGAAAATTAAGAACTGCTGCCTCATGTTCACTAGAAAATAAGGAAGCATGTCCTCCATGTCACATAGATGCAGACCCAGAATTGGTAGTCTCACTACCAAGGACGCTAAAGCTCCTGACAACAACGTATATTTCAAGGGCCCAACCTCAGAGGCAGTTTATCAAAAAGTAATTAGGCCAGCAGAGCTCCAAGTTTGTGTAGTGTTTACCCTCTCCCTTACTTTTGGAAACTGTTCTACCACCTCCAAGTTTGTGAACTCCTGATCATTTTCCTTTCCACATATGTAATCACAGATTTTCTAACTCTTCTCCACTAATTGTGTCTTAGTTGCTGCGAAGGTAATGTGAAGGCATTGTTCTGGATGAGAGTGGGAAGATTTTTGTGTAGAACATAATTGCATACACATTAGATTCATTTTGCTATTTTCCATTTGAAATACTGAATCCCTGACACTAACCCATACCCTACTAGACTCTGACTACTAATCCTAATATGAGAAAAAGAAACCTAACAGAATACGAATACAGGCCATTCATAGGAAGCATGGTGTATACTTTAATTTGCCTTATGCTTTATCAATGGTATGTGTTATAAATCTAGTCAATTTTTCATTGTAATATTTCTCCATGAGTTTTTAAAGTTAACCCATTTGTAAATTTCTGTCTCCCTTTCTCTGTAGCCTATTCAGCACATGTATTATTTTAGGCATATTTAGAATCCTACCTGGTATCACATGTACATTCTTGTGAGCTCACTGATTTTGGAAGATACAAATTGTGAGAAGAGATCACTCCCCCTAAATACTGATGGAACTGGAATTCAACCTGAGGGTGAATTTCCTAGATGAACAACATAATACATAAATCCATGTTCATTAAAATGAATATATTTGGATATGTGGATGATATATATTTCATGATGAATTTCGATTGTCATATATATTGCTACATTTTAATGTCTTTGAATGTGTGTTTCTATCTATGTATCTATCTATATATCTATTTCTCTCTCTCTCTCTCTCTCTCTCTCTCTCTCTCTCTATATATATATATATATATATATATATATATATATATATATACTCTCCAGATTTTTCAAAATATGAAATATATGTGTCTTATTATACACTTCCTAAATTCACTCATGTTTCTATATGTGGATTTATAATCAACATTTCACAAGATTTTTCTCAGAAATATTCATCCACCTGAAATACATATTTATTTCCTAGTACTGAAAACTAACTTCGGTGAATGGTGCTTACAAATCCTAATATTTCTACAGTAACTGACCCAGTTTAACATGAATGCAAGTTGAACCCTATGGGACATGATGTATATTTGAAGGTCATTTATATTCAACACTTGTACATTACTATTTCTTCAGTTTATGGACATCAAAGGATATATCATTTCATCCACAAGTTCAAAAATTTGTAGGCATTTGGTTCACTTTCAATCACTTCCTGCCTCAGAACACATGTATTCCTCCATGTTTCTTGACTGGTCTTTTAATGAGACTTCGTTCCAAACACATTATTTTCAATTTCCATAATCATTTTTGAAGCAAAACTCACACACTCTTCGTGATAATCCATAATGCTAATATCAAAATTAGATGTATAACTGGTTGGAAGGAATGTACATATATCAATATAAGATTTTCTATATATTTTCAGATATCAATTCAATCCATTATTTAAAGTTGGAACCAGCTATGTTATTTATTTACAGTATTTTCCATTATGGCATCTTATCCATATTCATAGACACAGGGTACACCTTTTGTATCCCCAATACTAAAGTATAAGTCTTTAAATTATTGCTTCAGAAACATTGGAAGAAATACTCTACTCACCTGATATACATATACATTTCATCTCAGTGATATTCCTGACACAAAATTCAAGGGTCACACTTATGATTGTTCCAAAGCCTAAATTGAATGTGACCATGTATTACTAAAAACATTCATGTCCTGGTTCTCTAATGCTCTCAAATATCATTCCTATTGGTGACTACATATTTGTTTCTTCCTAAGATTATATATTCAACCTCAACCCTGTTAAAAATGTTTTTTCCTGTCACACACTTTGTACTTTGCCTGATTTCCTAATGTCTCTATTGATACCTGCTTTCCTACACCTTTTTTCCAGTTCATCATTGTGAATGACTCTTCAGATTTGCTGACATTTACATTCAATCTCTAATAAAACCCCTTTGCTAAGAACTTTTTGTCCAACTCCTAGACTCAATAAAATAGGTTGCTCAAAGCCCTGCAAAAGGTAGCCCATAGGTGCTTGTGTTTTCTCATGACTCCAATTCACATAAAGAATCTAAACCCCACAGTCAGTAGGCCTCAAATTGGAGAAGCGGAGCAGTATTAACGGCAGGCCTATTGATCACTCCTGGTTAACAGGAAGGGTGTCCAGGCCACCTTGATTTTGGGCAAATGAGGGGCAAGGGAGCTTGTTCTGGACACTGTTTGGGCTGTGTCCATCATGGAAAGCTCCAGCTAGAGGTTATAATGAGTGTCTATATGGAAGCAGATGAGGGCCATGTGGGAGTGTTTTGGTTTTAATTGTGGTCATTTGTGTTGTGGTTGGAAGAGATGACTGGGTCCACCTGGGGTTGAACTCTGGTGTGATTCCCCTAAGATACTAGGTTTTGGAAATGACCTCAGAGAAGTATTTCCATTAATTGTGTTGGGATATTAGGAGGCCACACATGAGCGTCGCCCACGCATGAAAGTAGGCCTCAAATTGGAGAAGCATAGCTTTTTGTCCAAATCCTTTACTCATTCTTCTTTCTAATCCTACAGTCTATATTCCTAATCCTACTGACTATACCTGTTTGACTGGATGTTCTCTTTGACATTCAATCATCCAAGGTACAAGGTCCTGTACCATTGTATATCGATTTATCTGAGACAACTCTGCAGAACATAATTCAAATCTAAGTATCACAATCAAAGGCCCAGTGTTCTTCTGGGCTTCAAATCTTACCTAGGCTTCTGTTTGCATACTTATATTTCACCTATATATCCACGTTAAGTAAAATGAATATTTTTGGTCCTGTGGATGATATATATTTCATGATGAATTTTCTACTCACCTAATATACATATACATTTCATCTCAGTAATATTCCTGACACAAAATGCAAGGGTCACACTTATGATTGTACCAAAGCCCAAATTGAATGTGACCATGTATTACTAACAACATCCATGACCTGGTTCCCTAATGCTCTCAAATATCATTCTTAATCGTATAATAAGACTACATATTTGTTTCTTCCTAAGATTATATATTCAACCTCAACCCTGTTAAAAATGTATTTTCTTATCACACACGTTGTAATGTGCCTGATTTCCTAATGTCTCTATTGATATCTGCTTTCCTACACCTTTTCTCCAGTTAATAATTGCGAATGACTCTTCACATGTGCTGACATTGACATTCACTCTCTAACTGAATCCCCATAGCTAAAAAACTTTTGGTCCAAATGCTTTACTCCCTATTCTTTTGAAACCTACGAACTATCTTCCTAATCCTACCGACTATCCCTGTTTGAGTGGATGTTCTCTTCTACATTCAATGATCCAAGGTACAAGGTCCTAGGCCATTGATTATCTATTTATCTGAAACATCTGTGCAGAACGAAATTCAAAGCTAAGTATACCAATTGAGTGCCCAATGACCTTCTGGGCTTCCAATTGTTCCTAGATTTCTGTTTTCATATTTATGTTTCACCTCGATAGTCTTATAAATATCACAGGTTCCGAATACCATTATTCATCCAGCAGAATGATTCCTAACCCATATCGAACATGTTATTAACCCTAACCATACACTGTTCCCTCAATCTAACTTTACATAAGAGCAGGGAAAGAGTTGGTCTTACAATACAGGAATGTAGGGGATCTTCCACCTGCTGAGAACCTATAACGTCCATGCAGAAATGATCTCTGTACAAGATGTTGGCAGCTATGAAGGACCAGAGAGAGTAAGAGTCTGGTCAGGATGAAGGATTGTGTCTGAATCAGTCTCTCTCTTCTTAATGTAGAGAAGATGGACCAAAGAAGGCCTGTGTGGAGAGCTGGTCCCAAGTGCCTATGGTTGATATAGCATTCTAACTTGTGAAAGTGTCACAGGAAGTAGGGGCAGCCTCAATCTCATGGGACTCTTGGAAGCAAGTGTTAGGACAATGTGGTTGCCAAGGCAGTGACCTCATTCAGTTTCTGATGGAAGTGACCTCACATCACTTCCTTGATGATGGAACTCTCTGAACATGGGATCCAGGAAGCCAGGCACCCAGAGCCAGTCCCAGTTTCAATCCCAGTGGTCTCACTTGTTTGGATTCATCAAGAACAGAGTTAGTCTTTCTTGGTACCTACTGATGTGAGGATGGCCAAATGCCAGGAAAGCTCTGAAGAGCGGCCATTCCTGAGAAACCAGGTAGTGGCTCGCCACTGGCTCCTGTCAACTTCATAGAGTTGCACAAGGAGAACAGATCTGAGACAGGACAGGCCATTTCGGAGGAACATAGTATGGCCCATCAGTCAGAGGACCTCCAGATAGTCACAGACCTTCTTGGGGGAAGGATTTGCCTTTGTGGGTGTGTGTGTGGGGGTTTGTGTTTTTTTGTCTCATGCTCTGAGAATATGTAAGAAAGGTGATTTGTTTGGTTTGGAGTGAACTGATTCTAGTAAGTCGTCTGACAAGGCGAGTGTTTCTGGGTCTGTGTATTCCACTGTGTCCGTGGTTGTAGACATTAGAAAAGAGAATGCTTCAATGGATGTGTCCTGTCTAATAGAAAGCTTCCCAGAATTCATACTTCCCAATTTATGAATGAACTGTGGCTTTCCTTATCCATGGGCAATCCTGATATCTTCCTAAGTTCCTGTTTTCTTTCTGAATTCTGGCCACTCTCCCGAATAGGCTCATGTTTTTGTGTCCAAGATATGTACCACCTCCAAGCTCTGTGACATGGCCATGTACTGGATAGCTGAAGGGAATTGCGAGCATCTCAGAAAACTGAGATATCAGTGTGATCAGGAAAGTCTCAGTGGAGAAACACTGCTTTGGGCTGTTTTCTTACCTATTGTTCTGTTGCCCTGAATGTCAGGAAGGCCTTTGCCTCAGGCCCCAATTTGGGAAGCCTGAAGAAAACAGTTTTCAAATGGAAACTAATGGGAATCACCTGTGGCTCTGTGCTTAATTGCTTTGGAATGGGATGTATCTGAATCAGGCTCTAGGTCCTGTGTGAGGCTGTGGCTTAGATTCTCAGCACATAATGGATGTAAAAAAAGATCCCATGTGTGAATCCAAAACTAAATTAGCCAAAAGAGCAGTCATTGTGGAAGAAGTCTCTCGCCTACCTCTGTAAGGTTCCTGACCTCAATCAAGGGTGAATAGGAACCTTTGGTTCAAATGAGTTCTTCAAAGCCTTGCAGAGGCTAGCCCATAGGTGCTTGGGTTTTCTGCAAAATCCAAATAACATAAAGAATTTATAACTGACTTTCAGAAGGACTCAAACTGGAGAAGCAGAGCAGTATTTACAGCAGGCCTATTTTATCACTCCTGCTTCCCCGGACGAGTTTCCAGGCCACCCAGACTTTAGGCAAATGAGGGGCAAGGGAGTGTATTTTGGACACTGTCTTGGGCTGCGCCCCTCATGGAAACCTCCAGCCAGAGGTAATAATGAGTGTCTATATGGAAGAAGATGAGGGCCATGTGGGAGTGTTTTGGTTTTAATTGTGGTCATTTGTGTGGCGGTTGGAAGAGATGACTTGGTCCACCTGGGCTTGAACTCTGGGGTCATTTCCCTTAGAGACTGAGTTCTTGAACTGACCTCAGAGAAGTATTGCCAAGAATTGTCTTGGGATTTTAGGAGGCTTCGCAAGAGAGGGGCCCTTGGACACTGAGATATAGACACAGGGTGGCTTTTCACACAGCACTGGGAATCTGAGCCAGGATATCACATGATTTTATTGTGAAAGACTTGGCAGCCATAGATGAGAGTCAAATCACACATGGACGGAAAATTGTAGACATCAATGGGCCTGAATTCATGTGATCTTTTGGCCACTGTTTGGGAAGACTTGCCTGTGAGAGTTCTCCAGAGATTTCATTGAAATGAGCTTCCTCACCATTTAATGGTTCCAGAATGAATTGAAACACACAGTGCCTCCAACTTCATCCTTGAAAAATGGCTAGATAAATACCATGAAATTTTTTAAATTCCCATCACCAGGTGGCACTGGAGAAACTTTGGATGTCCTGTTTCTGATCATGAGTATATAATACAGTGCCTTGATTGACTGGTTTTCATGAAAATGGTTCAGAACAAAGATGTCAGAAAGTTGAAGACTGCTGAGGAGTGGGCCCAGAGCTGTGGTGGGAAGGTGTGTGATAAAACATCTGTGGTGGGGCCATATGGATCTCCCATTGGCGTCCAAATTGCTTGTGACTGACGTGGTGCAGCCAGCAGACCCTTATATGTAAAGGCATCTTGTTATATGGAGAGGTTTCAGGGCAATGTTTAGAATCAAGGTGCTATGGTCAAGGGGGCAAGCTATGTGGGATAGAAGCCTCTTTGGTGCATTCTCCTGCAGACCCTGACCTACCACACATGGCAGAACTCCCTCAAGCACCGGGTAACAGTTGAATTCTATGTATTTCATGAAGCAATACCAAAATCCCAGTGCAGCAGCAAGAAACACCACGAAAAGTGGAGGATGTCCAAATGGCTTCACAGTCCACATGTGGATACACTTAGCCCCCCGTTTCCACAGTTTACCTACAAAGAGAGAATTCAGCACTGCTGCCTCATATTCAGTGGAAAATAAGAAACCATGTCCTCCAGGTCAGATAGATTCAGACCCAGCTTTGATGGTCTCATTACAATGGAAGCTAAAGCTCCAGACAATAATATATATTTCAAGTGCCCAACCTACGAGGCAGTTTCTCAAGAAGTCTTTAGGCCAGCAGAGCTCCATGTTTGTGGAGTGTTTACTCTGTCCCTTACTTTTGGAATCTCCTCTACCACCTCCAAGTTTGTGAACTCCTGAGCATATTCCATCCCAGTTATTTATTCACAGATTTTCTAACTCTACTCCTCTAATTGTGTCTTTCTCTGGGTGATGGTAATGTCAAGGCATTGTTCTGGATGAGAGTGGAAAGATTTTTGTGTACCACATATTTACATACACATTGTATTCATTTTCCAATTTTCCATTCGAAATACTGAATACCTGACACTAACACCTACCTTGGTAGACTCTGACAACTAATCCTAACAAGATGGAGAAAAATAACCCAAAAAGAAAAAAATACAAGCAGTTCAGAACTGGAGGCATGGTGTATAGTTGGAATTGTCTTTTGCATTATATAGGATAGGAGATATAAATGTAGTCAATTATTTGTTGAAATAGTTCTCCATGTGTTTTAAAGTTAACAAATATGTGAATTCCTGTCTCCCTTTCTCTGTAGCCTATTCAGCACATGTATTTTTACATGCAATTATAGAATCTTACCTTATACCACACGTACATTCTTGTGACGTGGCTGACTTGGCAGATACAAATTTTAAGAGATCACTCTTCCTAAATGCTATTGGAACTGAAAATTCAACCTATGAGTGAGCTTCCTTGTTGAATAACATTATACATAAATCCAGGTTCAAGAAAATAAGTATTTTTGGATCTCTGGATGATATACATTTCATGGTGAATTTCAATTGGTATATATTATGTTATTTTTAATGTCTGTGTATGTTTGTTTGTGTGTGTGTGTGTGTGTGTGTGTGTGTGTATATATATATATATATATGTGTGTGTGTGTGTATATATATATATATATATATATATATATATATACTCTCCAGATATTTTAAAATATGAAATATGTGTCTTAATATACACTCCCTTAACTCATTCATATTCAAGTATGTGGATTTATAATCAAATTTTCTCAAGACTTTTCTCAAAATATTCATTCTCCTTAAATACATATTTGTTTCCTAGTACTGAAAATTAACTTTAGTGAATGGTGCATAAAAATCCTAATATTTCTACAGTAACTGACCCAGTTTAACATCAATGCAAGTAGATTCCTATGGGACATGATGTGTATTTTGATGTTCATTTTTATTCAAGACTGCTACATTACTGTTTCTTCAGTTTATGCACATCATAGGATATATTTTCATCCACAAGTTCGCAAATTTATAGGCATTAGTTTCACTTTCAATCACTTTCTTCGTCAGAACACATGTATTCCTCCATGTTTCTTGACTGGTCTTTTGATGAGACTTCTTTTTAAACACATTATTTTCAATTTCCATGATCACTTTTGAAGCAAAACTCACATATTTTTCATGATAAACTATAATCCTAATATTACCTTTAGATGTATTGCTGGTTGGAATGAATGATGTTATATCAATATAAGATTTCTTATAAGATTTCAGATATCAATTCAATCTGTTACTTAAAGTGGGACCAGTTATATTATTTATTCAAAATGTGGTCTATTCATGCATTATCTCTATATTCATACACACAGGGTACACCTCTTTGTACACCCAATACTAATTTATAGGACTTCAAAACATTGCTCCCAGAATTGCTGGAAGAAATATTCATGTCACCTGATCTACATATACATTCTATGACTGTAATATTCTGGACAAAAAATGCAAAGGTCACACTTGTGATTTTACCAAAGCCTAAAGGGAAATTGAACATGGATTACTAAAAGCATCCAAGGCCAGGTTGTCTAATGCTCTCAAATGTCAATCCTACTGGTGACTGCATATTTGTTTCTTCTTAAGATTATATATTCAAACTCAACCCTGTTCAAAATGTCGAATCCTATCACTCACTTTATACTTTGCCTGATTTTGTAATATCTCTATTATTAACTGCTTTCCCACATATTTTTCAAAGTTTATCATTGTGACTGAATCTTCATATGTGCTGACATTTACATTCACTCTCTAACTGAAACCCTATTTTTAAAGAAGTTTCGGTCCAAATTCTAAACTCACTCTACTTCCTAACCTACCGACTATCTTTGTAATCCTACCAACTATCCCTTTTTGACTGGATGTTCTCTTCCTCATTCAATCATCCAATTTACAAGGTCCTATGCCATTGTATATGGATTAATCTGAGACATCTGTGCAGAACGTAATTCAACACTATGTATCCCAATCAAGGGCCCAATGCGCTTCTGGGCTTCAAATTCTAGATTTCTGTTTTCATACATATATTTCACCTATATAATCTTATAAATATCGCAGGTTCCCAATACCATTATTCATCCAGCAGAATGAGTCATAACACAAATCGAACATGTTATTAACCCTAACCATACACTCTTCCCTCAATCTAACTTTACAGAAGAGCAGGGACAGAGTTGGTCTTACAATACAGGAATGTAGGGGATCTTCCATTTGCTGAGAATCTTAAAGGTCCATGCAGAAATGATCCCTGGAGAAGATGTAGGCAGCAATGAAGGACCTGAAAGATTAAAAGTAATCTTCCATGGCAAACAACCTGGTCAGGATGAATGGTTGTGTCAGAATCAGCCTCTCTCTTCTTAATGTAGAGAAGATGGACCAAACCAGGCCTTTGTGGAGAGCTGTTCCCGGGTGCCTATGGGTGATATACAATTCTAACTTGTGAAAGTGTCACGGGAAATAGGGGCAGCATCCATCTCATGGGACCCTTGGAAGCAACTGTGAGGACAAAGTGGTTTCCAAGGCAGTGACCTCATTCAGTTCCTGAAGGAAGTGACCTCAACTAACTTCCTTGGTGATGGAACTCTCTGAACTTGGGATACAGGAAGCCAGGCACCCAGAGCCAGTCCAAGTCCAACTCCCAGTGGTCAAACTTGTTTGGAATTTCCAAGGACAGAGACAGTCTTTCTTGGTACCTACTGATGTGAGGATGGCCAAATGCCAAGAAGGTCTGAAGAGGGGCTTTTTCTGAGAAAGAAGGTAGTGGCTCACCACTGGCTCCTGACAGCTTCATAGAGTTGGACACAGAGACCAGATCTGAGACAGGACAGCCCATTATGGGGGAATATATTAAGGACCACCAGTCAAAGGACACTCCGTATTTTCACAGACCTACTTGGGGGTCTGTGTGGGTTTTTGGTTTGTCTCATATTCTGAGTATAGGTAGGAAAGTTGTTTGGTTTGGTTTGGTGTGAATTGTTTCTAGTAAGTCTTTTGACAAGGCGAGTGTTTCTATGTCTGTGTATCCCACTGTGTCCGTGGTTGTAGACATTAGACAAGAGAGCGCATCAATACATATGTCCTGTCTAGTAGAAATCTTTCCAGGATTTATCCTTCCGTATTTATGAATGATCTGCGGCTTGCCTTATGGATGGGGCACTCCTAATATCTACATAAGTTGCTGTTTTCTTTCTGAATTCTGGACAATCTCCAGAATAGGCTCATGGTTTTGTGTCCAAGATATGTACCACCTCCAAGCTCTGTGACACGGCTATGTACTGGATAGCTGAAGGGAATGGTGAGCATCTCAAAAAACTCAGATATCAGTGTGACCAGGAAAGTCTCAGTAGAGAAACTCTGCTTTGGGCCTTTTGCTTACCTATTGTACTGTTGCCCTGAATGTCAGGAAGGTCTTTGCTTCAGGCACCCCTTTGAAAAGACTGAAGAGTTTTCAAATGGAAATGTATGGGCATCAGCTGTGGCTCTTTGCTTAATTGCTTTAGAAAGGGATGTGTCTGAATCAGCTTCTTGGCCCTGTGTGAGGTTGTGGCTTAGATTCTCAGCACCTGATGGATCTAAAAAAATCCCATGTGTGCATCTAAAACCAAAATAGCCAAAAGAGCAGTCTTGTGGATTAAGTCTCTTGCCTTGCTCTGTAAGGTTCCTGACCTCCATCTTTGAGGATAGGGATCTTTTGGGTCAAATGAGTTCTTCAAATCACTGCAGAGGTTAGGCCATAGGTTCTTGGGTTTTCTCATGACTCCAATTAACAAAAAGAATCTAAACCCCTCAGTCATTAGGCCACAAAATGGAGAATCAGAGCCATATTAACGCCAGGCCTCTTTGATCACACCTGGTTCACATGTAGAGTGTACCTGCCACACTGACTTTAGGCAAATGGGGGCAAAGGACCTTATTTTGGATACTGTCTTTGTCTGTGGCCCTCATGGAAACCTACAGCCTGAGGTTATGATGAGTGTCTATATGGAAGAAGATGAGGGCCATGTGGAAGTGTTTTGGTTTTTATTGTGGTCATTTTTGTGGCCGTTGGAAGAGATGACTGGGTCCACCTGGGCTTGAACACTGCTGTGATTCCCCTTAGAGACTGAGTTCTGGAACTAACCTCAAAGAAGTATTGCCATGTATTGTGTTGGGATTTTAGGAGGCCAGACATGAGAGTCGCCCTTGGAAACTGAGGTCTAGGCCCAGGGTAGCTTTTCACAGAGCACTGGGAATCTCAGGAAGGATAGCAAACGATTTTATTCTTAAAGAATTGGCAGCCATAGTTGCAAGTCAAAACACACATGGACCACACATTGTAGACCTCAAATGCCTGGCTTAATGTGACCTTTTAGCCTGTCTTTGGGAAGCCTTGCCTGTTAGAATTCTCCTGAGCTTTCATTGAAGTGAGCTTCCTCTCCATTTAATGGTTCCTGAATGAATTGAATCCCACAGTGCCTCAAACTTCATCCTTGAAAAATGGATAGATAAATACCATTGAATTTTTGAAATTCCCATGACCAGGTGTCACTGGAGAACCTTTGGATGTCCTATAGATAATCATGAGTGAACCAGACAGTGCCTTGATTGACTGGGTTTCATGAAAATGGTGTAGAACAGAGATGCCAGTAATTTGTAGCCTGCTGAGTAGTCAGCCTAGAACAGTGGTGTGCAGGTGTTTGTTAAAACATCTGTGGTATGGTGATGTGGATCTGCCATTGGCTTCCAAATGGTTTGTGACTGACATGGTGCAGCCCCCATACCCTTGGATGTAAAGGCATCTTGTTATACGGAGAGGTTTCAGGGCAATGTTTAGAATCAGATTTCTATTGTCAAGGGGGCAAGCTATGTGGGATAGAAGCCTGGTTGGTGCACTCTCCTGCAGACCCTTAACCAACACACGTGACAGAACTCCCTCCAGCACTCTGTCCAAGTTGACCTCCTCGTATTTCATGAAGCAAATACCAAACTCCCAGTGTAGCTGCAAGAAACACCATGAAAAGTAGAGGAAGACCAAATGGCTTCAAAGTCCACACTGGGAGACACTTTGCCCCCAAATGGCAACAAATTACCTACAAAGAGAGAATTCAGCCCTGCTGCCTCATGTTTATTGGAAAAAAAGAAACCATGTGCTCCAGGACACACAGAAGCAGACCCAGATTTGATGGTCTCACTACAAAGGACAATGGTACCTTAAAACTTGTCAGGATTGGGGAAGAGACTATGCAACTACCTCTCATTCCCCCTCGGCATGCCCCTCAGTTAGTATAGACATAGACCCTTCTCAGGCTCCCCAGGACCGTGGGACCCTTCCTGATCCCCCTAAAAATACCACCCTAATGAATAAGGCTCCAATAATTACCAACTGCCTTTATCCAGTTTTAAATCCCGGAGACACATTGACCCCTGTGGAGGAGGCTACCTGGGAGAAGGAAGCAGCTCGCTACAATTCAGAAGACCCTCCACCTCTCAGGACCCTGCCACAGCCTATAGGACTTACACATCCACCTCCCTCCTATATCCCTACTGCCTTTTGTGCTCTGACCCTTCAGGGTAAAAATGCCCCCCCCCCAGATATTTTTTCCCACTTCCCTTGCCTAACCTGGCTCCCTTGAAAGCATCCTTACAATATAGAAGGGAACAGATCCAACCTTTAAAAGAATTAAGATCGCTTCAATCTGAGCTATGTTCATTAGCCTTAGGTACGGAGTCAGTGCAACTGTCCCACAGCAGTCTAATACAAAGGTGAAGCCACTCCATCGGCCTGTGCTCGCATTCCCAGTCACCACCAGTCAGATAGATAAGCCTGCCCAGGCTGAGGTCAAAGACTTAAATGAGTATCAAGAGGAGGAAGCGAGGAAGTGAATCAAGGAGATCAAGACTCAGAGAATGAGAAGTTCACCCCTAGGCAGGAAGGAACCCAGAGTCTACAAAAAATTAAGCCTGCATTTTCTTGAAAAACTTAAAAAGGCTTGTGCTCACTATGGTCCCACTGCGTGCTACATGTTGCCTTTAGTAGAAATCCACAGCACACAATGGCTTACTCCCAATTATTGGAAATTTTTAGACCAAGCTACCCTCAGTGCCAGAGACTTCCTGTTATGGAATGCAGATTTCAAAGAGCACTGTCGGGAAACTGCTCAAAAAATATTAACTAAGACCTCCTCTAAATCCTGGACTTATGTTAAGCTAGTGGGCAATGAGCCTTTTGACACTAAAACTAAACAGGCACATTTCCCTGCTGGACTTTTGACGCAGATTCAGATGGCTTCCTTATATGCTTGGAGACACCTCTCTCAAAAGGCCTTGGCTACCACTTCCCTGGCAAAAATTTGACAAGGGCCCGGAGAGCCTTATAGCTACTTTGTTCCCTGACTTAACCTAGCTGCAGAATGCTTGCTTGGACCAAGCCAAAGCGAAAGCACCTTTGTAAAACATCTTGCCTTTGAAAACTTCAACCCGGCATGTCAGGATGTTTTTTGACCACATAAGGATAAAGGAAACTTTCTGACTTTATTAGACTGTGTGCAGGGGTGGGTGCAGCCCATGCCATGGATCTTGTCCTAGGTGCCGCTTTTACCAAGAACTTTCACAATCCTGGCTCAAATACTTGATTTACTTGTAAACAACCTGGCCATTTTGCACTCAAGTGTCTGAAAGGCAAACAAAGCCTAGGAATAGTGTCTCCTCAAACTGGGGCTAAACCGCCCCAAGCTACCCTTTGCCCTAGATGTGGTAAAGGTCATCACTGGGGCAGTGAGTGTAGATCTAAGACAAATGCCCTCAGACAGCCTATTTCTTTCCTCTTCTTGGGAAACTCCCTGCGGGGCCAGCCCCTGGCCATGACATCTCCCAGGACAAACCCAGGGGCAATAAAATTTGTTCCCTCCCAAACTCCCAACCTACCTCAAAATCCTTCTCCAAAATTGCCTCCCTCAACCTAGCCACCCCTGGCAGTGCAGGATTGGACTTCTGTGCCACCACCGATACTATATTAGACTCAATGCAAGGGCCCCAGATAATACCCACTGGAATTATGGGTCCCCCTCCATCTCATATGTGTGCCTTTATTCTTGGAAGAGCCTCTACTAACTTACAAGGTGTTCATTTCTTCCCTAGCATTAATTATTATGATTTCACTGGAGAAATAAAAATACTGGCCACAGCTATTAATGGAGTTGTGGCCATAGCAGCAGGAACAAGACTTGCAAATTAATACTCCTTCCCTTTTATCCAGCAGGCACTTCCACCGCCCAAACCTACCGAGGGGGACTGAATCCTTGGGCTCCTCTGATGTATATTGGGTTCAACCCATTTCTCACAATAGACCCACCATATCCTTACTTATTGAAGGAAAAGAATTCCAAGGAATTCTAGGTACTGGAGCTGTTGCCACAATTATTTCTCCAAAATACTGGCCATCAGCTTGGCCCCTCACCCCATCCTTGACTGACCTTAAAGGAATAGGACAGTCAAAAAATCCTCTGGTCAGCTCTAGGGCTCTTCGCTGGACTGATAAAGAGGGTAATAAAGGAATGGTGACTACTTTCGTTGTTCCTGACCTCCCTGTTAACCTATGGGGCCGAGATATTTTGAGTCAAATGGAAGTTATTCTTCCCAGTCCCAATTCCATAGTGACTCATCAAATGCTTCATATCAATTCTGTCCATGGTACAGGCCTTGGGAGACTGAGACAAGGACTGGTTGAGCCTATACAACCCATACAAAAAACAAATACATAGGGACTTGGGTATTCGGATTTTTAGTGTCGGTCCCTGGCTCTCCTGTACCCCATGGATATAAACTTATTTGGGAGACTCAGACTCTTGTGTGGGTGGATCAGTGGCCCCTTACCCAAGAAAATTTGGAGGCTGCCTTCATGTTAGTGCAGGAAGAGCTGGCAGCCGGCCATGTAGAGCCCTCAACCTCACCATCGAATACTCCTATTTTTGTTATCAAGTAAAAATTAGGCAAGTGGTGCCTTTTACAATATTTGTGTGCCATTAATAAAGTTATGCACCCGATGGGAGCACTACAGCCAGGCATTCACACACCAGTGGCTATTTCCAAAAACTATTGTAAAATGGTTATTGACTTAAAAGATTGTTTTTTTACCATTCCTTTACATCCTGAGGATAGACCCTATTTTGCCTTTAGTCTCCCTTGCATTAATTTTCAGGGCCCTATGCAGAGATTTCAGTGGAAGGTTCTTCCCCAAGGTATGGCCAACAGCCCTAGTCTTTGCCAAAAATATGTTGCTCAAGCAGTACACCTTGTGAGAGAGTGATGGCCACAAATTTATATTTTACATTATATGGATGATTTGTTAATTGCTGCACCTAATACACATGACCATAATAATTGTTACTTGGACCTTTACAAAATCCTCACTAGCTTGGGACTACAGATAGCTCCTGATAAGGTTCAAACACAGAACCGTTATAGCTATTTGGGCCTTAAACTTCAAGATAATCAGATCCAAATTCCTAAGATACAACTACGGTTGGACCATCTTCACATCCTTAATGATTTTCAAAAATTACTGGGGGATATTCAATGGCTATGAATATATTTAAAATTACCCACTTGTGTACATTTGCCCCTTAATGATATTTTGAGAGGTGATTCCCACCCCTCCTCCCCTCAAAAGCTTACTCCTGAGGCATGGCAGGCATTAAATCAAGTCACAGAAGCCATTGCCCAAAAGTTTGTTACACAAAATTCTTATAACCTTCCTCTGGTTCTGGTTATTTTACACACTCCTCATACACCCACAGGAATATTTCGGCAGTGAAATACACATTTTAAAAATAAAGGCTACTCCTTGCTTTGTGTCCATTTACCCACCACATCCTCCAAGGTTATTACTGTTTATCTTGCTCAGGCAGCTTCTATTATTTTTAAAGGTCGTTTGCTAACTCAACAACATTTTGTCAAAGACCCTGATAATATTTTAATTCCATTTACTAAGGACCAAAACCAATATTTACTACAGACAGAGGATGAATGGGGTATTGTCCTATCAGGCTTTTTGGGAACAATTGATAATCTCCTCCCCAAAGACCCCCTTTTACATTTTGTCCAGTTACATCCATTTATTTTTCCCAAAATTACTCAAAAGGCTCCCATTCCTCAATTCCTTACTGTCTTTACAGACGGTTCCAGTAATGGCCGAGCAGTCTTTGTTGTCAATAACCAGCCTACCACCTTTGATGCTGTCTATCATTCAGCACAGTTTGTGGAATTGTTTGCCATAACACAAGTTTTTAAAACATTTTTTTGATAATCCTGTTAATATTTATACGTACAGTGCCTGCATTGCTCATTCTGTGCCCCTGCTGGAGATTTCACCCACCATTAAGCCTTCTTCCAATGTGGGCTTTCTGTTTCACCAGCTTCAGCAGCTAATTCAGGCCAGACAACACCCATTTTTCTTAGGACACATCAGGGAACACTCTGATCTTCCGAGCCCTCTAATACAAGGTAATGCCCAAGCTGATGCAGCAACTAGTTTCATCTTTCCAATTTTTGATGGCTCCATTCAAAAGGCCACAGAGTTACACAATCTTCACCATATAAATTCACAGAGCCTTCGATAACTATGTAAAATCACCAGGCAACACGCACGAGAAATAGTAAAAGCATGCCCTGGTTGCCCTGTCTTCCTCCCCATTCAACACTTGGGAGTTAACCCCAGAGGATTACTGTCCAATCAGTTTTGGCAAATGGATGTTACTCATTTTTCTGAATTTGGAAAAACCAAATATATACACGTTTCTATAGATACCTTCAGCGGCTTTATTTCTGCATCACCACATTCTGGAGAGGCTATCAAAGAATTCCTTTCTTATCTTGTTTCAGCCTTTTCCGTAATGGGTAAAAAAATACATATTAAAAAAAAATAATTGTCCTGCATATACCAGTGCCGAGTTTAAACAGTTTTGTGGTACCTTGCACCTTACCTTAAAGACTTGGCTAACCCGCTTGAAGTCTTCTGCACTTGTATTTACCACTCCCAGGCATCACCTTAATTGCATTATTTGCCCTTATTTTTCTTTCTCAAGACAATGAAGGCCATTCAGCCGCAGACTGACACTGGCATCTCTCGTCCAATTCTGTTCGCCCACCTGTTATGTGGTGCAATCCCCTTACAAATAAATGGAAAGGCCCAGATTGTGTCCTCCTCTAGGGACGAGGCTCAGCTTGTGTTTTGGACCAAGAGCAAGCAGGCCCTAGATGGTTACCAGAACGCCTGGTTAAACAGGATAATGACTTACATCAACATAGGGACGGAGGTCCTCCCCTTGAGGACAAATTTTCCTCTTTTTAGGATGCAGCCAACAATCTGTGTGAGCATCCTGCTTAAGGCACTTCTGCTGAACAGGTTTGTACATGGAGGCCTTGGTCCTCCACCTTCCAACATCATGGAGTACCTTTTTGGCCCTCCCTGTGAATGCAAGGGAGGATCTTGGACTCAGGCTCCCACTAGTTGGACCCAGACTGCTGACTGCGTGACTAACGTGGCTTACCTCCGTGCTGAGTTTGACCATAAGCTCGGAGGAGTTCATCAGCCTAAATGGGTATGTGTTATCAAGCCAAAGATTATTCCCCCTAGTACAAGTAAAGCTCTCCAAAATTGTTCTGAAACTTGAACGCATACCCAAGAGATGCATGTCTCTTCTTATGCGTCGGCCTCAATTTGTGTTAACAAGCAGGGAGAACAATTATTTGAAGCCTCCGTAACTAAAACTCATGCAGCAGGGGGGACCACTATTCATTATACCCTCGTTCTTTTTGCCCGGGGAGGAGATGGCAAATACACCAAGCTACAGTCACCTGGTTGCCAAGGCCCTGTCGGTAAACCCTCCTGCTGCCCCATTAAGGCACCTACAGGGGTCTCTGATTGTGGAGGATTCACTGATGCTGTCAAGCATCCTCAGATAATCAAACTTTTGAAACCCCAAATCCCTGAGCTCACATATCATCCCTTAATATAGCCTAAATCCCAGCTCCCAGGTTTAGATACCAATACATTAGATACTTTGGAAACTACCTTCTCCTTCCTTAATAATTCCAAGCCCACCCTTGCTGGTGATTGCTGGCTCTCCATGACAACAGGGGCAATCATGCCTATTGCAGTTCTATTAATTCTATCATAGACGATGATAATACATGCCAACCCAGATTTCCTTTTAAAGTACAGCCTATAGGCACTTTTACAATATGTCTTTTAGGCGTGATGCAGAATAATACGTATGATACTGATGTTGGAGTTACTTCCTTTGGAAATTGCTCAACAGTACAAAACTATTCCTCACCCACCCCATCTTTGTCCCCCCAATGGCACAGTTTTTATGTGTGGAGGAAACTCGGCCTTCCCCAGGCTTCCAGCAAATTGGACTGTTGGCTGTGTTCTTGCCTTATTACTCCCTCATAAAACTATTGTCCTAGGAGACGAAACTCTATGCATTCCTAGTCTAGACACCTTAGTGAAAAGACACAGGCGGGCAATACAGGCCTTACAACTCCTTGCCAGCCTTCAAATAACAGCTGCTGTGGGCACAGGTACAGCTGGCTTAGTCAGGCAATACACTCTTACCTCGCCTGTCTCAACAACTTATAAATGATGTATAAACTCTATCAGGAACCATTAAAGATTTGCAGAACCTAGTAGACTCCCTGGCGGAAGTGTTTCTTCAAAATAGACGAGGCTTAGATTTGCTGACAGCTAACCAGGGAGGTATTTTCTTGGCCTTAGGGGAACGATACTGCTTTTATGCCAATAAATCAGGCATAGTACGCTCTAAAATTAAGCAGCTTCAAGAAGATCTAGAAAAGAGACGAAGGGAACTTTTTGAAAATCCCCTCTGGACAGGGTTTAATGGATTTCTACCCTACCTTGTACCCCTATTAGGCCCTTTGTTGGGTTTACTTTTAATGGTGTCCATAGGCCCCTGCATTATAAAGAGGCTGGTACACTTTATTAAAGAACAGATTAATATTTTGGCCTCTAAGCCCATACAGGTCCACTATCATCATCTGGAGATGGAAGACCATGCTGCCAACATTTAAAAGGATGTTCTACCCTTCTCACAGGCTTATTTCTTAAGTTTACATCCCCACAGATCTCTTTTTCTTACATAAAACTATAAGTAACAGCTCTTACCAACCATCTTCTGCCATTGCCATAAGGATTCGTCCTCCATGGGCCCCTCCGTTTGGGGGAGGATGCACCCATGGAGTGAGGATGTTAGGCCCTAATAACGGAGGGTTCAGGATGGACTGCAGGAGGATGGATCCACGGATCCCAAAACATAAGACCTCTTAGTGACACGGTCTGGTGCATGGCGGTCGGCATGCTTCCCCCTCAAAGCCGTCTCCTCCAAAAACATGCCAAGGCCACCAAGAAATCTTCTAGTAAACATGCTCTCTCAGATCAGGAGATATTCTAAGGCCTCCTTGAGAAACAGAGCCTCTATCACCCCCTAAAACATTGGCCAGTAAGGTATGGTCATATATTTTATATAAAAAAGGGGAGAGGTCAGGGGCTAGAAGGAAGTTCTCCTTCAAAGAATAGCCTTACACTGACAAGAAGCAGCCCCCTGGGAGATATCCTGCCTGGGAGACATCCCGCAGCCATCTATCTCCCTGAGACATCCTGCAGCCATCTGTCTTCCTGAAACATCCTGAGGTTATCTCACTTTCTGAAGACATCCAGCAACTGCCGATAAGAGAGCTTTTCCATCTGCAGCATATGAATTCGAATGTGAGAACAATAAAAGTTTGCAGCATGATCAGAACTCCTATCTTGCTGTCATATGTCGTGTCTCTTGACCTTCGATTCCTCCCCAACTAGGTTCGTTACCCACGTTGATGTGTCCGGCCGACCGGGACAACTGACACTAACCCATACCCTACTAGACTCTGACTACTAATCCTAATATGATGGAGAAAAATAACCCAAACAGAATAGAAATACAAGCAGTTCGGAGGAGGCATGGTGTATAGTTGGACTTGCCTTTTGCATGATATAGGGTAGTTGTAATAAATCTAGTTAATTTTTAATTGAAATAGTTCTCCATGTGTTTTTAAAGTTAACAAACATGTGAATTCCTGTCTCCATTTTTCTGTAGCCTATTCAGCACATGTATTTTTATATGCACATATAGAATCCTACTTGGAATCACACGTACATTCTTGTGAGGAGGCTGACTTGGCAGATACAAATTATGAGAAGAGATCACTCTTCATAAACGCTGTTGAAACTGAAAATTCAACCTTGGGTGAGCTTCCTAGTAGATCAACATTATACATAAATCCATGTTCAGTAAAATAAATATTTTTGCATCTATGGATGATATATATTTCATGTTGAATTTCGTTTGGCATATATATTGCTACATTTTTTTGTCTGTGTGTGTGTTTTGTATATATATATATATATATATATATATATATATATATATATATATATATATATATATATATACACACACACACACTCTCCAGATTTTTCAAAATATGAAATATATGTGTCTTATATACACTCCCTAAATTCATTCATGTTTATGTATGTGAATTTATAATCAACTTTTCACAAGATTATTCTCAGAAATATACATCCACCTGAAATACCTATTTGTTTCCTAGTACTGAGAAGTAACTTAAGTGAATGGTGTATACAATCCTAATATTTCTACAGTGACTGACACAGTTTAACATCAATGCAAGTAGATTTCTATTGGACATGATGTGTATTTTGAAGTTCATTTTATTCAACACTGGTATATTAAATTTTCTTCAGTTTATTCACATCATAGGATATATATTTCATCCACAAGATCACAAATGTATGGCCATTTGATTCACTTTCAATCATTTCCGGCTTCAGAACACATGTATTCCTCCTGGGTTCCTGAATGGTCTTTTCATGACAGGTCTTTTCAAAAACATTCATTTCAATTTCCATAATCATTTTGAAGCAAAACTCACACATTCTTCATGATATACCATAACTCTAATATTACCATTACATGTGTAACTGGATGGAATGAATGATTGTATATCAATATAAGATTCCCTGTATATTTTCTGATATCAATTCAATCCATTATTTAAAGTTTGAACCACTTATATTATTTATTCACAGTATGGCCTATTCATGCATTATCTCTCTATTTATAGACACAGGGTACATCTATTTGCATCCCCAATACTAATTTATTCATCTTCAAAATTTAGCTCCCAGAAATGTTGGAAGAAATACTCATGTCACCTGTTCTACATATACATTTTATCACAGTAATATTCTGGACACAAAAAGAAAATGTCACACTTATGATTGTACCAAAGCCTAAATTGAAGTGAGCATGCATTACTAAAAAATCCATGTCCAGGTTGCCTAATGCTCTCAAATGTCAATCTTATTGGTGACTACATATTTGTTTCTTCCTAAGATTATATATTCAAACTCAACCATGTTGAAAATGTCTAATCCTATCACTCACTTTATACTTTGCCTGATTTCCTACTGTCTCTATTGATATCTTCTTCCCTACATAGTATCACTGATCATTATTGTGACTGACTCTTCACATGTGCTGACATTTACTTTCACTCTCTACCCGAAAGCCTATTGCTAAAGAACTTTTGTTCCCACTCCTATACTCACTCTTCTTACTAAACCTACGGACTTATGTCCTAATCCTACTGACTATCCATTTTTGACTGGATGTTCTCTTCGACATTCAATTATCCAAGGTACAAGGTCCTATGCCATTGATATTGATTCATCTGAGACAACTGTGCAGAATATAATTCAAAGCGAAGTATCCCACTCAAGGGCCTAATGCCTTTCTGGGCTTCAAATCTTACCTAGATTTCTGTTTTCAAACTTATATTTCACCTGTATATTCTTGTAAATATCGCAGGTGTCCAATACCATTAATCAACTCGTAGAATGAATCCTAACCCAAATAGAACCTGTTATTAACCCTAACCATACACTGTTCCCTCAATCTCACTTTACAGAAGAGCAGGTACAGAGTTTGTCTTACAATACAGGAATGTAGGGGTTCTTCCACCTGCTGAGAACCTCAAAGGTCCATGCAGAAATGATCCCTGGATAAGATGTAGGCAGCTATTGAGGAACTAAGAAAGCAAAAGTCATCTTCCATGGCAAAAACCCTGGTCAGATTGAAGGGATGTGTCTGAATCAGCCTCTCTCTTCTTAATGTAAAGATGGACCAAACCAGGCCTGTGTGGAGAGCTGTTCCTGGGTGCCTATGGTTGATATACCATTCTAACTTGTGACAGTGTCACAGGAAGTAGGGGCAGGCTCCATCTCATGGGACTCTTGAAAGCAACTGTTAGGACAAAGTGATTGTCACGGCAGTGACCTCATTCAGTTGCTGAAGGAATTGACCTACCTAACTTCCTTGTTGATGGAACTCTCTGAACATGGTATCCAGGAACCCAGAGACCCAGAGGCAGTCCCAGTCCCAGTCCCAGTGAACTCAATTGTTTGGATTTACCAAGGACAGGGTCAGCTTTTCTTGGTACCTACTGATGTGAGGATGGCAAAATGACAGGAGAGCTATGAAGAGGGTCCTTTCCTGGGAAAGCAGGTAGTTGCTCACCACAGGCTCATGGCAACTTCACAGAGTTGGAAAAGGAGACAAGATCTGAGACTGTAGAGGCAATTTCGGGGGAACATAGTATTGCTCACCAGTTAGAAGACACTCCATAGAGTCACAGACCTACTTGGGGGAAGGAGGTACCTTTTTGAGTGTGGGTGTGAGTATGTGGTTTTCACATTTTCTGAGAATATGTAGAAAAGTCGGTTTGTTTGGTTTGGGCTGGACTGTTTCTTGTTTGTCATTTGACAAGGTGAGTGTTTCTATGTCTGTGTATTTTACTGTGTCAGTGGTTGTAGACAATAGTAAAGAGAATGCATCAATGGATGTGTTGTGTCTAGTAGAAAGCTCCCAGCATTCGTCCTGCCCAATTTATGAATAGAGAGTGGCTAGCCTTATTGATGTGCAATACCTATTATCTTCCAAAGTTCCAGTTTTCTTCCTGAATTCAGTCATCTATCCAGAATAGGCTCATGGTTTTGTGTCCAAGGTATGTACCACCTCCAAGCTCTGTGAAATGGCCATGTACTGAATAGCTGAAGAGAATGAGAGCATCTCAGAAAACTCAGATATCCGTGTGAATAGGAAAGTCTCAGTGGAGAAACCCTGCTTTGGGCCTTTTGCTTACCTATTTTTCTGTTGCCCTGAATGTCAGGAAGGTCTTTGCCTCAGGTCACACTTTGTGAAGCCTGAAGAAAATAGTTTTCAAATGGAAATGAATGGGCATCACCTGTGGCTCTTTGCTTAATTGCTTTTAAAATGAATGTGTCTGAATCAGCATCTTGGCCCTGTGTGAGGTTGTCGCTTAGATTCTCAACACCAGATGGATCTAAAGAAAGATGCCATGTGTACATCCAAAGCCAAAATGGCAAAAAAATCAGTAATTGTGGATGAAGCTTCTTGCCTATCTCTCTTAGTTTCCGGACATCCATCAAGTGAAAATAGGGATCCCTTGGGTCAAATTAGTACATCAAAGCCCTGTAGTGGTGCTTGGGTTTCCTCATGACTCCAAATCACATGAAGAATCTATACCAGACTGTCAGTAGGCCTCAAATTGGAGAAGCAGAGCAGTATTAAGAGCAGGCCTATTTGATCACTCCTGGTTCACAGGAAAGTTGTCCCGGCCACAAAGACTTTAGGCAAATGAGGGGAAAAGGAGCTTATTTTGGACCCTGTTTTTAGATGTGCCCCTCATGGAAACCTCCATCCAGAGGTTATGATGAGTGTCTATATGGAAGAATATGAGGGCTATGTGGAAGTGTTTTGGTTTTAATTGTGGTTATTTGTGTGGCGATTGGAAAAGATGACTGGGTCCACCGGGGTTTAAACTCTGGTGTGATTACCCTTTGAGACTGCGTTGTGGAACTGACCTCAAAAAAGTATTGCCATTATTTGTGTTGGCATTTTTGGAGGCCACGCATGAGAGTCGCCCTTGAAAACTGAGATGTAGACCAAGGGTGGCTTTCCACAGAACACAGGGAATCTCAGCCATGATATCATATGATTTTATTTTGAAAGCCTTGGCATCCATAGTTGAGAGTCAAAACACACAAGGACCTCTCATTGTAGACCTCTATGGGCCTGGCTTCATGTAACCTTTTGCCCACTCTGTGGGAAGCCTTGCCTGTGAGATTTCTCCAGAGTTTTCATTGAAATGATCTTCCTCAACATTTAATGGTTCCTGAATGAATTGAAACCCACAGTGCCTCTGACTTCATCCTTGAAGAATGCCTAGATAAATATCATGAAATTTTTGAAATTCCCATGACCAGGTGGCACTGGAAAATCTTGGATGTCCTGTTGCTATTTTAAGTGTACCAGACAGTGCCTTAATTGACTGGGTTTTATTATAATGGTGTAGAACAGAGATGTCAGTAAGTTGGAGCCTCCTGATTAGTGGTCATAGAGCAGTGTTGTGCAGGTGTGTGATAAAACATCTGTGGTGGGGCCATGTGGATCTGCCATTTACTTCCAAATGGGTTGTGACTGACATGGTGCAGCCAGCAGAACCTTCTATGTAAAGGCATCTTGTTATATGGAGAAATTTTAGGGCAATGTTCAGAATCAGGTTGCTATGGTCAAGGGGGCAGGCTCTGTGGGATAGAAGCCTGGTTGGTGCATTCTCCTGCAGCCTCTGACCCACCACACGTGACAGAACTCCCTCCAGCACTGGGTCCCAGTTGAACTCCTTGTATTTCGTGAATCAAATACCAAAATCCCAGTGCAGCAGCAAGAAACAGCAATAAATGGGGAGGATGACCAAATGTCTTCACAGTCCACACGAGGAGACACTTAGCACCCAGTGGCCACAGTTTACCTACAAAGAGAGAATTCACCACTGCTGCCTCATGTTCATTGGAATATAAGAAACCATGTCCTCCAGGTAACATAGATGCAGACCCAGCTTTGATGGTCCCACTAGAAAGGATGCTAAAGCTCCTTAAAACAACATATATTTCAAGTGCCCAATCTCAAGGGAAGTGTCTCAAGAAGTCTTTAGGCCAGCAGAGCTGCAAGTTTTTGGAGTGTTAACCTGTTAGATCAGGACACAAGAAAAGACCACTGACTCCAATAGAAATCAAATTAAATTAAACGTATTATTTCCACTGGCCATGCTGCCTCTCCCTCCGAAAACGGCGGGAACAAGACAGCAACCCCAGCTTTCCTACAGCACAGCTTTATAGCCCAGAAAGTTACACAAAATGGGGGTTAGAGATAACAGAACTCTGACAAGCATCACACTAATGGTAGTTTACATTTTTTTTTTTGCTGTAAAATGGAGCCTCAGAGAGGGTTGCTGTCTGGCCAGGGAAGGCAAATATTTATGATATGTCACTAAAGTTTCAAAAAGGGTTGCTATCAGGTCAGAGAGCAAGACATGGGTCAGTTCAAGTCACTGGCAGGCATTCCAAACAGGTTCAGAATTTTCAGTAATTTATGGTAAAGCCAAAATTATCTTTTCATGCTTTGTGGCAAGATGGCTCCCAATTTTAATAAAAGATCAGTTTGGGTCTATCATTTTCCCCTTTTCTCTGTGTCCCTTTCAAATCTTTGATAGATTGGGGGAAGAGCACTGAGGAAATTTTAATCCCTCAGGTAAAAGTCTCCAAATTTTTAGAACTCACCCAAAACCAGTCTCCCTGATTTTACCTGACTCAATTAATTACTTGTATTGATAGTCTATTTATATTTGGCTCCATTGTTGTAATAAGAGAGGCGTCACCCATTTTGGATTCTTCTGAGCTGAGAGAGGGTGACGTGAGTAGGCATGGTGTGAGGGACATGAGTTGCCTTTTAGAAGTAGTTGAGGGACATGAGTTGCCTTTTAGAAATCTGTTCGTTTTGAAGTCTCGTTAAGGAAGAACAGGTTGTAAAGTCATCTGGGGATGGGTTCTTCTATGAGAGAAACAAAAACCATGAGTACTGAATAAATGTTGCAGCAGCTGGAACATGTCACTCTATAGAATTTCCCTCACCGGTCTTTAATATTCCCAGTTATCAAGACTGTCAACTTAATATTTAACTTTTAGTATTACAGTTGTCCCTCCCCATAAGATACAGTTTAATAATTTAATGTCATCTGATCTTGCAAAATCCTTTTACCAGTATGACCTCTGTGTCTAATAGAGGAAACCTTTAATTCTGATACTCAATGCTGGATAATCGTACTAGCAAACACCAAACTTACCTGTGTAGGTTAGGAATATCTTTAGGCCTTAAACTGAAAATTTCTGCCTCTGGCAGCTCTTCTTGATAGTCTCTTTTAATAAGTATCAGGCATTCCTCTCTGAGAATCCTTCTTTGTAGCCTCCAGTCTTACTTATTTTGGGAGGCTAACATAAAGTGTATACCTTAAAATATTATTATTATTATTATTATTATTATTATTATTATTATTATTATTTAAAATGCCCAGGAATGGCTGTATTTTGGTTTTCATTGTCTTTGCTAAGTGTTTAAGATGAAGAAGTCAAACTGACTTTTGTTTCTATCTATTGTTAACAGTCAGCTGAGCTTTCATGGGAGTCATTCCTGGGGAAACTTGAGAGCACTTTCTCAGTTCTTCTAGAGCCATTTGCGCTAGGTGGGTCCAGGTCTTGCTTGACCATGTGGCTTCCCTGGGAAGCATCAGGGATTTCTCCCTTCTCTGATGACTCTCCTCTTCATAGAAAATGCACTGATTGGCTTTCTGTTCTCCAGTGGTCTCATTAATCTCCCTGATGGGGAGTTTATGTGGCCCAGAGTTGCAAAACTCTTTAGTGAAGTCCCCTGTTCCCTGGATTCAGACTGACTCAGAGGGCAAGAGACAAATAATGGTTTTTTTTTGGCCCTTTTCATTTAAATTTAATTTTAAATCCTAATCTTAAACATCCATCAAATAAATTTTAACATCCTTATATTAAGAGCACTGGGCTTTAATGTCTATAACTTTATAATTATTTATCTTTTTATTAATTGGGATCTGTATTATTCTGTCTTGTAGGTGATAACTTACTCTCTGAAATTAACCCATGTTTTGTTCTTAAAGCAACACTTCTGTAAAACACTAACAGAGAATCTAGATCACATATAAGGAAATTACAAAATAAAATTTTATAACAAGAGTAAAAATACTTAGTTCGTGTAATAGCTACACTGGATTTTTTGGCTGAGTAATACATTATATCCCCTGTTTGAGATCCTAGTTATTTTGACATAAAAAAAGAACTTTTAACATAACTTTAAAGAAATAAAATCTGACCTACTGCTTTTGTAGTCATTCTCACATGTAGTAAGATGGGACACACAGCCTTATCTCAGGTAAGGCAGGGCTCTTTATAAATATTAAGTGTTTTAGTTCTAAAGCTGATCTTTATTTTTTAAATATTATTTTACTAAGTTTACATAAATTGTTTGAGGTCACATGAACATTAGCTAACAACATATAATATCACTTTTAAAACATGAATTAAAGAAATGCTGAAAGTTTTTAACCTTTACATAGATTAGGCTCTAATTAACATAAAATACATTTAAATTGTTCCCCAATGTAAAAAGTAACATAAAACTTTGCATATCTTATTGGTAACAGGTGAATAAATCCCCAATACATTTTTTACCGTACAACTTCAGAACACTAGCTTGATATAATCCTCTTTTAAAATTTTTACCTTACAGACTTGCATACCTGATATGAGCACATTAGTAGCATCACAATTACATTGATGTTTCTACATTAACCAAGTTTAGCTTTTAAAGAAATGGCAATACAGTGCTCTAAAATAACAGTTCTAATTTAATCAGTTGTTTAATTTCTATGGTTGCTTGCTCTAGAAAAAATAAAACTTAATAAACACAATGCTATGGGTAAACTTATGTTTTAAGAAATTTTTGTCTCTTTAACACATGATTGATTTTTACTATCCTTTACAGACTTTAGTCAAACTTATACAGACGTTAGGAAGTCAATCAGATATCTAACAAAAGTACTCATGAATGAGTAATCCCATATCAAATTTACTTTACTTATTTATCAAAATATTAGACAAATGTATTGAAGAGTGTAAACCATTTTTATGTTGAAGGAAAAGTCCTAGAACCAAGGCATATTAGACATTTTGTAGATATTAACATTGTATTTGATTTTTGAATACCTAGAAAAACTTGAAAGCTTAAATTTAAAAACATTTATTTTTATCTGTTTATCCAATTTAATTGAACCATTTAAATCACGTGAATTAAAGACCTTTGGATCCACTTTTTAAAATTTGTTTATATGAGCGCTTTTTTTATGAGTGCTCCTTATATATGTTAATTTGTGTATCATATAGATGATATACGGACATATGTATATATAGACATACAACACATAACAAAATTGAGCACACGTAATAATAGTAAAGGCCTTTTAGATTTTCGCAGGTGAAATCTCCATTGCAATGTTTCAAAAATTCCAAAGTTGGTCAAAGATAGTACTGATCAGAAAAACATTAACCTAGGTCTGTATGATCAAAATCATGAGCTCAAAAAAAAAATAAAGTATCTAAGGAAAAAAATAAGAGTCCTAGAAAAAATGACTGGTCAGTAATTAGTAAATACCATACAATTTACCTTTTTTTTCTTAGGCCTCAGATCAGTCTCCTAATAATCTTGCAGGCTTCTTTCATTTGCCTTTCAAAATAAATCATGGCTGAAGTCTGGAAGGAGGAAGAAAAAACTGCTATTCTGAGCAGACACCTCAGGCCTAAGGCATTTTAACCATAATTTTCAGGTTCGGATGTTGAAAATTATGGTACAAGTTTAAGATACAATTCACAAAATTTTATATCTTTACATCTTGTTTTGTCAACAGATATCATACTATGAATTACATTACTTGTCCAGATTAATGCTCTGGTGCACAAAGTGACATTTTCCCAGGCTACCCAATTCAAAATTGGTGAAAAAAAAAGACTGAGTGATTGGGAAGTTACTTGCCAACTTGGAAGTAGAGTTCTTTAGTTTTCATTCCTTAGTATTTAAGTTCTCTGGCATGAATTATCTGAAATCATAAACTAAACAATTACCTAAACCCGACTTTTAACTGCAAGATTGTGCAATGCTTCAAAAACCCATTCAGATACCAGATTGTTACAATAAAACATCATCATTTAGACACACATTCAGCTAAGATCATTCCCCCAAAATAATTTATAATATCAACACATTATTGCACGTGTCTTAAAGGGCCAGAAACAAAGACACAAGACAGACAGAAAGGAGGTCCAGACTGTGGCTGTCAGACAGAACCCTTTAAACCAGAGCAGATAAGAGAAAAATCTCCTACACCAGTGGCACCATAGATGTCAACAGGGGGGGACCAGATGTTTTAAAAGAGGGGCAACCTGAAATGTACAATCAAGGGTCTCCATGGTGAATTTAATGCATTTAGTGTCCTCTTTTTCTTTTTCTCTTTTTTAGAAGACAGAGGTGGCATAATCCTTACAGTGCAGGGAAGAAAGGAGGGAATTCCCTGAAGCAACAGGGCTTCGGCAGCTGCTGGGAGTCCCTCAGTCCCTCCTTTTACTTACAGGATCAGCTACTCTGGTTTGGATCCACCCCAAGCATGCTACATTTACTTTACTAACATTTAAGTAGTCAGTTCTAAAAAAGTTCCGGGACTAAGCGGGGGGGGGGGGGAATGTAGCAAAATTTGTAACTTAAAGTTCGGCTCCTGACCTTGAAGCCAATTAATGCCAATTTAATAATGAGGACAAGGTTTTTAGAAAAAGAAAAAGGGGGGGGTTATTGCTTTGGTAACAAAGGAAAAACACAGGGGACTCTGCCCAAATGTTGTGACTCTCTGGATCTGGAGGGACAAGGGGTTTTAATGGAGATTCACTTTTTAACCTGGGAGATACTCAGTTCTCAGGTCCACAGCAGGCATTGTCCTCTTCAGTGGGTGTGCTCCAGGCACCCAGCTAGGGGCTTCTCTCATTCTGCTTAACAAATGGGGGTAAAGTTCATCGCAGTTCCTTAAAACACAGTCCAAAGGGATGTCAGTTTTACTTGCTTTGTTACCCATTTTCACGTCCAATATAGTTAAGATTTTGCCACAGAAATCACAGAACAAAACAAACAAGAAAAACATAGAACACAGAACAAAACACAAAAAACAGAAACCCGGACTCGAAACAGAAAAACAGAGGAGCAATGCAACGTCTTGCTAAAGCTCCGAAGTAGGACTGCGTGCATGCCAGTCAGCACCTCTCTACCATTCCAGAGGAATTCCCTACAGAACAGAACAGAAGACAGAATGATTCTCATTACTGTCCCGAAAAGGAGTATATGTGAGCCTCCCCAGGACACCTCTATGTCATCAGAACAGATCTTCCTTTAACGGATATCCGATGTTATAAAGGCAGCACTTAATTATTGAGGCCTCCTCCACCAGGTGCTTGCTAATAGTTTTAGTGAGGTGGTTCACTGCAGTGCACCTGGGACCGAACGCTCACTCAAAGGCCTTGGAACATCTCAAGATGTGCACCCCCTAGAGTGGCTCTCCAGCCCGGAGCCCTGGAGGGAAGGCCAGATTCAGAATTTCCAGCAGTCTGGTCTTGTGATCTGGTCGGCTGGGTCATCTTGCTGGGAAACTCAAAAAGGTTAGATGAGAAAGCAAAAAAAGAACACTGACTCCAACTAAAATCAAATTGAGGCAAGCTTATTATGTCAACCAGCTGGGCTGCCTCTCCCTCCCAAAACGGCAGGAACAAAACAGCAACTCCGCCTTTCCTATAGCCCAGCTATATGGCCCAGAAAGTTACACAAAAGGGGGGTTACAGAAAACAGAACTTTGACAAGCATGACACAAATGGTAGTTTATTTATTTATTTTTGCTGGTCCCAATATCAGAAATTATGAGGACAATTAGAGCCTCAGAGAGGGTCGTTGTCTGGCCAGGGAAGGCCAAAATTAATGGTGTGTCACTAAAGTTTCAGCGAAGCCTGGATGGTGCACTTTCTTGCAGACCCTGACCCACCACACTTGACAGAATTCCCTCCAGCACGGTGTACCAGTTGAACTGTTGTATTTCAAGAAGCAAATACCAAACTCGTAGTGCAGCAGATAGAAACACCACAAAAAGTGGAGGATGACCAATTGGCTTCACATTCCACATGGGGAGAAACTAAGCCCCAGTCGCCACAGTTAACCTACAAAGAGAGACTTCAGCACTGCTGCCTCGTGTACATTAGAAAATAAGAAACTATGTCCTCAAGGTCTCAGAGACGCACACCCAGCTTTGAGGGTGTCACTGCAAAGGAAACTTAACTCCTGACAACAACATATATTTCAAGTGCACAACCTCAGTGGCAGTTTCTCAAAAAGTGTTAGGCTTGCAGAGCTCCATGTTTGTGGAGTGTGTACCCTGTCCTTACTTTTAGAAACTCCTATACCACCTCCAATTTTGTGCACTCATGAGCATTTTCCATTCCAGAAATGTAATCACAGATTTTTTAACTCTTCTTCTCTAAATGTGTCTAACTTGGGGCGAAGGTAATGTCAAGGCATTGTTCTGGATGAGAGTGGGAAGATTATTTGTAGCACATATTTGCATACATATTAGATTAATTTTCCTATTTTCCATTCGAATTTCTGAATACCTGACACTAACCCATATTCTACTAGATTCTGACTACTAATCCTAATATGATAGAGAAAAATAACCAAAACAGTATATAAATACACGCAGTTCAGAGTTGAAATTGACTTTTGCATGAGAAAGGGTAGGTGTTATAAATCTAGTCAATTTTTAATTGAAATAGTTCTCCATGTGTTTTTAAAGTTAACAAATATGTGAATTACTGTCTCCCTTTCTCTGGAGCTTATTCAGCACATGTATTTTTATATGCACAAATAGAATCCTACGGGGATCACACGTACATTCTTGTGAGTTACATGACTTGGCAGATACAAAGTGTGAGAAGACATCACTCTTCCAAAATGGTGTTGGAACTGAAAATTCAACCTATGGGTGAGCTTCCCAGTAGAACAACACTATACATAAACCCATGTTCAGTCAAAAGAATATTTTTGGATCTTTATGATATATATTTCATGATGAATTTTGATCGGCATATATTTTGCTAGTTTTTAATATCTGGTTGTGTGTGTGTGTGTGTGTGTGTGTGTGTGTGTGTGTGTGTGTGTGTGTCTGTATATATATATATACACACTCTACAGATTTATCAAAATATGTAATATATGTGTCTTATTATACACTCCCTAAATTCATTCATATTCATATGTGTGGATTTATAATCAAAATTTCAAAAGATTATTCTCACAAATATTCATCTACCTGAACTACATATTTCTTTCCTAGTACTGACAACTAACTTCAGTGAATGGTGCATACAAATCCTAATATTTCTACAGTAACTGATCCAGTATAACATCAATGCAAGTAGATTCCTATGGGACATGATATGCATTTTGATGTTCATTTTTATTCAACACTGGTACATTACTATTTCTTCAGTTTATGCACATGATAGGATATGTATTTCATCCACAAGTTCACAAATTCATAGGCATTTTTTTTACTTACAATCACTTCCTACTTCAGAACACATGTATTTCTCCATGTTTCTTCACTGGTCTTTTAATGAGGCTTCTTTCCAAAGTCATTATTTTCGTTTTCCATAATCATTTTTGAACCAAAACTCACACACCCTTCATGATAAACCATAACACTAATATTTCCATTAGTTGTATAACTGGTTGGAATGAATGATTGTATATCAATATATGATTTCATATATAATTTCAGATAATAATTCAATCCATTATTTAAAGTAGATTCAGTTATATTATTTATTCACAGTATGGACTATTCATGCATTATCTCTGTATTCATAAACAAAGGTTACACCTCTCTGTACCCCCAAGACTAATTTATACGTCTTCCAATTATTCCTAAAAAAAATGGTGGAAGAAATACTCATGTCACCTGATCTACATATACATTTATCACAGTAATATTCTGGACAAAAAAAAGCAAAGATAACACTTAAGATTCTACCAAAGCCTAAATGGAAACTGAGCAAGGACAACTAAAAGCATCCATGTTCATATTGCCTAATGCTTTCAAATGTCAATCCAATTCGTAATTACATATTTGTTTCTTTCTAAGATTATATATTCAACCTCAACCATATTGAAAATATCTAATCTTATCACTCACTTTATACTTTGCCTGATTTCCTAATGTCTCTGTTGATATCTGCTTTCTGACATATTTTCCCCAGTTCATCATTGTGACTGACTCTTCACATGTGCTAACGTTTACATTCACTCTCTACCCGAAACCCTGTTGCTAAAGAACTTTTGGTCCAAATCCTATACTCACTCGTCTTTCTAAACCTACCGACTATCTTCTTAATCCTACTGACTATGCCTTTTTGAATGGATGTTCTCTTCGACATTCAATCATCCAAGGTACAAGGTCCTATGCCATTGTATATCGATTTATCTGAGACATCTGTGCAGAACGTAATTAAATGTTAAGTATCCCAATCAACGGCCCAATGCCCTCTGGGCTTCAAATCTTACCTAGATTTCTGTTTTCATACTTATATTTCACCTATATATTCTTGTGAATATCGCAGGTTCCCAATACCATTATGCATCCCGCAGAATGATTCATAACCCAAATTGAACCAGGTATTAAACCTAACCATACACAGTTCCCTCAATCTAACTTTATAGAAGAGCAGGGCCAGAGCTGGTCTTACAATACAGAATGTAGGGGATCTTCCACCTGCTGAGAACCTCAAAGGTCCATGCAGAAATGATCCCTGGAGAAGATATAGGCAGCTATGAAGGACCTGAGAGAGCAAAAGTCATCTTCTATGGCAAACAACCTAGTCAGGACGAAGGGACGTGTTTGAATCAGCCTCTCTTTTCTTAATGTGGCGAAGATGGACCAAACCAGACCTAGGTGGAATCATTCTTTAGATCCATCGTGTGCTTAGAATCTAAATCACAGCCACAAACAAGGCCAAGAGGCTAATTCAGCCACATCCCTTTCGAAAGCAATAAAGCAAAGAGCCACAGGTGATGCCCATTCATTTCCATTTCAAAACTATATTCTTCAGGCTTCACAAAGGGGTGGCCAGAAGCAAAATTCTTCCAGATATTCAGTGCAAGAAAACAGTACTTAAACAAAAAGTCCAAAGCAGGGTCTCTCAACTGAGAGTTTCCTGGTCACACTGATATCTGAGTTTTCTGAGATGCTCGCCATTCTCTTCAGCTCTCCAGTACTTGGCCATGTCAGAGAGCTTGGAGGTGGTACATGTCTTGTACACAAAACCGTGAGCCTATTCTGCAGAGTGGACAGAATTTAGGAAGAAACAAGCAACTTAGGAAGATAGCAGGTGTTTCCCATTGATAAGACAAGCTGCAGTTCATTCATATATTGGGCAGGATGAATTTTGGGAAGATTTATACTAGACAGGACACATCCATTAATGCATTTTCTTTTCTAATGTGTACAACACCAGACACAGTGGGATACACAGACAAAGAAACACTCGCCTTGTCAAACGACTTACTAGAACAGTCCACTCAAAACCAAAAAAAAAAAAAAAACAAAAAAAAACGCCTTTCCTACCTATTCTCAGAACATGAGACAGAACCACAAACCCAAACCCACTCCCACAAAGGCACCTTCTTTCCCCAAGTAGGTCTGTGACAACCCGGAGTGTCCTCTGACTGGTGAGCCATACAATGTTTCTCCGAATTGGCCTGTCTTGTCTCAGATCTGGTCTCCTTGTCCAACTCTGTGAAGTTGAGAGGAGCCAGCGGTGAGCCACTACCTGTTTTCTCAGAAAAGGTCCCTCTTCAGAGCTCTACTGGCATTTGGCCATCCTCACATCAGTAGGTACCAAGAAAGGCTGACTTTGTCCTTGGAAAGTCCAAACAAGTGAGCCCACTGGGACTGGGACTGGGACTGGGACTGGGACTGCCACTGGGTGGCTTCTTGGATACCAAGTTCAGAGAGTTCCATCACCAAGGAAATGAGGTATGTCACTTTCTTTGGAACTGAATGAGGTGACTGCCTTGGCAACCACTTTGTCCTAACAGTTGCTTCCAAGAGTCCCAAGAGATGGAGCCAGCCGCTCCTTCTTGTGACACTTTCACAAGTTAGAATGGAATATAAACGATAGCCAAACGGGAACAGCTCTCCACACAGGCCTGTTTTGGTCAGTCTTCTCTACAATAAGAAGAGAGAGGCTGATTCAGACACGTCCCTTCGTTCTAACTAGGTTTTTTTGCGATGGAAGATGACTTTTGCTCACTCAGGTCCTTCATACATGCCTACAACTTGTGCAAGTATCATTTCTGCATGGACCTTTGAGGTTCTCAGCAGGTGGACGGTCCCCTACTTTCCTGTATTGTAAGAACAACTCTGTTCCTGCTCTTTTGTGAAATGAGTTTGAGGGAACAGTGTATGTTTATGGTTAATAACAGGTTCGATTTGGGTTAGGAATCATTCTGTGCGATGAATAATAGTGTTGGAAACCTGTGATATTTACAAGAATATAGAGGTGAAATATAAGTATGAAAACAGAAATCTAGGTATGATTTGAAGCCCAGAAGGGCATTGAGCCCTTGATTGGGATACTTAGCTACGAATTATGTTCTGCAAATATGTCTCATATAATTCGATATACAATGGCATAGGACCTTGTACCTTGGATGATTGAATGTAGAAGAGAACATCCAGTCAAAAAGGGATAGTTGCTAGGATCATGAAGCTAGTCGGTAGGTTTAGGTGGAAGAGTGAGTATATGATTTGCACCAAAAGTTCTTTAGCAATAGGGTTTCGGTTAGAGACTGAATTTAAATGTCAGCACATATGAAGAGTCAGTCACTAGGATGAGCTGGGGAAAATATGCAGAAAAGCAGATATCAATAGAGACATTACAAAATTAGGCAAAGTATAAAGTGACTGATAGGATTAGACATGTTCAACAGTGTTGAGTTTCAATATATAATCTTAGGAAGAAACAAATATGTAGTCACCAATAGGATTGGCATTTGAGAGCATTACGCAACCTGGACATGGATGTTTTTAGTAATCCGTGTTCACTTTCCATTTAGGCCTTGGTACAATCATAAGTATGGCCATTAATTTTTTTGTCCAGAATATTACTGGGATAAAATGTATATGTAGATCAGGTGACATGAGTATTTCTTCCACCATTTCTGGGAGCAATAGATTAAAGACGTAAAATTAGTATTGGGGTTACAAAGAGGTGCACCCTGTGTCTATGAATATAGAGATAAAGCATGAATAGACCATACTGTGAATAAATAATATAACTTGTTCCAATTTTAAATAATGGATTTAACTGATATCTGAAAAATTACAGGAAATCTTATATTGATATACAATCATTCATTCCAACCAATTATACATCTAATTGTAATATTAGTGTTTTGGTTTATCATGAAGAGTGTGTGAGTTTTGCTTCAAAAGTGATTATGGAAATCGAAAATAATGTGTTTGGAAAGAAGTCTCATAAAAAGACCAGTCAGGAAACCTGGAGGAATACATATGTTGTGAAGCAGGAAGTGATTGAAAGTAAAACAAATGCCTATAAGTTTGCTAATTTGTGGATGAAATATATATCCAATGATGTGCATAAACTCATGAAATAGTAATGTACCAGTGTTGAGTAAAAATGAACGTCAAAATACACATCATGTCCCATAGGAATCTACTTGCATTGATATTAAACTGGGTCAGTTACTGTAGAAATATTAGGATTCTCGTGCATCATTCACCAAAGTTAGTATTCTTTTTTTTTTTAATTTTTATTTATGGTTATTAAAAACATTACATAGTTCTTGATATATCATATATCGCATTTTGATTCAAGTGGGTTATGAACTCCCATTTTTACCCCGTGTACAGATTGCAGAATCACATCAGTTACACATCCATTGATTCACATATAGCCATACTAGTGTCTGTTCTATTCTGCTGCCTTTCCTATCCTCTACTATCCCCCCTCCCCTCCCCTCTCCTCCCCTCTTCTCTCTCTACCCACTCTACAGTAATAAATTTCTCCCCGTTGTATTATTTTTCCCTTTTCCCGCACTTCCTTTTGTATAAAATTTTGTATAACCCTGAGGCTCTCCTCCCATTTCCATGCAATTTCCCTTCTCTCTCCCTTTCCCTTCCACCTCTCATCCCTGTTTAGTGTTAATCTTCTTCTCATGCTCTTTGTCACTACTCTGTTCTTAGTTACTCTCCTTATATCAAAGAAGACATTTGGCATTTGTTTTTTAGGGATTGGCTAGGTTCACTTAGCATAATCTGCTCTAATGCCATCCATTTCCCTGCAAATTCTAAGATTTTATCATTTTTAAATGCAGAGTAATACTCCATTGTGTATAAATGCCACATTATTTTTATTCATTCTTCCATTGAAGGGCATATAGCTTGGTTCCACAGTCTTGCTATTGTGAATTGTGCTGCTCTGAACATCGATGTAGCAGTGTCCCTGTAGCATGCTCTTTTTAGGTCTTTAGGTTTTAGACCGAGAAGGGGAATATCTGGGTCAAATGGTGGTTCCATTGCCAGCTTTCCAAGAAATCTCCATACTGCTTTCCCATTTGGCTGCACCAATTTGCAGTCCCACCAGCAATGTACAAGTTTACCTGTTTCCCCATATCCTCGACAGCACTTGTTGTTGTTTGACAATCTTACTGGAGTGAGATGGTATCTTAGGGTGGTTTTGATTCACATTTCTCTGACTGCTGGAGATGGTGAGCATTTTTTTATGTACTTGTTGATTGATTGTATGTCCTCCTCTGAGCAGTGTCTGTTCAGGTCCTTGGCCCATTTGTTGATTGTGTTATTTGTTATCTTATTGACTAATTTTTTGAGTTCTTTGTATACTCTGGATATTACGGCTCTATCTGAAGTGTGAGGAGTAAAGATTTGTTCTTAGGATGTAGGCTCCCTATTTACCTCTCTTATTGTTTCTTTTGCTGAGAAAAAGCTTTTTAGTTTGAGTAAGTCCCATTTGTTGATTCTAGCTATTAACTCTTGTGCTATGGGTGTCCTATTGAGGAATTTGGAGCCCGACCCCACAGTATGTAGATCATAGCCAACTTTTTCTTCTCTCAGGCGCCGTGTCTCTGATTTGTTATCAAGCTCCTTGATCCATTTTGAGTTAACTTTTGTGCATGGCGAGAGAAAGGGATTCAGTTTCATTTTGTTGCATATGGATTTCCAGCTTTCCCAGCACCAATTATTGAAGATGCTATCCTTCATCCATTGCATGCTTTTAGCCCCTTTATCAAATATGAGATAGTTGAAGTTTTGTGGATTGGTTTCTGTGTCCTCTAATCTGTACCATTGTTCCACCCGCCTGTTTTGGTACCAGTATTATGCTATTTTTGTTACTATTGCTCTGCAGTATACTTTGAAGTCTGATATCGCTATATCGCCTGATTCACACTTCCTGATTATCATTGTTTTTGCTATTCTGGGTCTTTTATTTTTCCATATGAATTTCATGATTGCTTTCTCTTTTTCTACAAGAAATGCCATTAGGATTTTGATTGGCATTGCATTAAACCTATAGAGAACTTTGGTAATATCGCCATTTTGATAATGTTAGTTCTGCCTATATATGAACAGGGTACATTTTTACATCTTTTAAGATCTTCCTCTATTATTCTCTTTAGGGTTCTGTAGTTTTCATTTTATGAGACTTGCACCTCTTTTGTTAGGCTGATTCCCAATTATTTTTTTTAGGATATTGTGAATGTAGTGGTTGTCCTCATTTCCGTTTCAGAGGATTTTTTGCTGATATACAGGAATGCCTTTGATTTATGCATGTTGATTTTATATCCTGCCACTTTGCTGAATTCATTCATTAGCTCTATTAGTTTCTTTGTAGACCCTTTTGGGTCTGCTAGGTATAGAATCATGTCATCTCTACTAGTGATAATTTAAGTTCTTCTTTTCCTATTTTTATGGCTTTAATTTTTTTGTCTGTCTAATTGCTCTCGCCAGTGTTTCACGAACTATGTTGAACAGAAGTGGTGAAAGAGGGCATCCCTTTCTTGTTCCAGATTTTAGGGGGAATGCCTTCAATTATTCTCCATTCAGAATGATGCTAGCCTGAGGCTTAGCAGAGATTGCTTTTACAATATTGAGGTATGTTCCTCTTATCCCTAGTTTTTCTAGAGTTTTGAACATAAAGGTATGCTGTACTTTGTCGAATGCTTTCTCTGCATCTATCGAGATGATCATATGGTTCTTATTTTTAAGTCTATTGATGTGATGAATAACATTTATTGATTTCCCTATATTGATCCAGCCTTGCATCCCACGGATGAGTCCTACTTGATCATGTACACAATTTTTTTGATATGCTTTTTTATCTGATTTGCTAGAATTTAATTGAGGATTTTTGCCTCTAGGTTCATTAGAGATATTGGTCTGTAGTTTTCTTTCTTTAAAGTGTCTTTTTCTGGTGTAGGAATCAGGGTGATGGTGGCCTCATAGAATGAATTTGGAAGTTCTCCTTCTTTTTCAATTTCCTGAAATAGCATGAAAAGCATTGGTATTAGTTCCTCTTTAAAGGTTGTGTAAAACTCTGCTGTATACCCATCGGGTCCTGGGCTTTTCTTACTTGGTAGTGTTTTGATGGTTTCTTCTATTTCCTCAATTGATATCGGTCTGTTTAGGTTGTCTATAACCTCCTGACTCAATCTGGGCACATCAAATGACTTAAGAAATTTATCGATGCCTTCACTCTCTTCTATTTTTTTGGAGTATAAAGATTCAAAATATTTTCTTATTATCTTCTGTATTTCTGAAATATCTCTTATGATATTGTCTCTTTCATCCCGTATGCTAGTAATTTGAGTTCTCTCTCTTTTTTTCTTCATTACCATGGCTAAGGTTCTGTCGGTTTTATTTATTTTTTCAAAGAACCAAATGGGTTGACGTGTCCACCGCGCTGGCAGGCCGCTGGGCCTGTTTCTGCATTCGGTTGCAGGTCTGCCTACCTTGCGGGAGTGGGTGGTGGCTCTGCTTTGCCCCTTCTCCAATTGGGGTGTCGTGACTAGTCAGAACCTTAGCCAAAAAAATAGAAGATAATAAGAAAATATTTTGAAAATATTTTGAATCTTTATACTCCAAAAAAATAGAAGAGAGTGAAATTCTCCAAAAAAATAGAAGAGAGTGAAATTCCAAATTCATTCTATGAGGCCACCATCACCCTGATTCCTACACCAGAAAAAGACACTTTAAAGAAAGAAAACTACAGACCAATATCTCTAATGAACCTAGAGGCAAAAATCCTCAATTAAATTCTAGCAAATCAGATAAAAAAGCATATCAAAAAAATTGTGTACATGATCAAGTAGGACTCATCCGTGGGATGCAAGGCTGGATCAATATAGGGAAATCAATAAATGTTATTCATCACATCAATAGACTTAAAAATAAGAACCATATGATCATCTCGATAGATGCAGAGAAAGCATTCGACAAAGTACAGCATACCTTTATGTTCAAAACTCTAGAAAAACTAGGGATAAGAGGAACATACCTCAATATTGTAAAAGCAATCTCTGCTAAGCCTCAGGCTAGCATCATTCTGAATGGAGAATAATTGAAGGCATTCCCCCTAAAATCTGGAACAAGAAAGGGATGCCCTCTTTCACCACTTCTGTTCAACATAGTTCGTGAAACACTGGCGAGAGCAATTAGACAGACAAAAAAATTAAAGCCATAAAAATAGGAAAAGAAGAACTTAAATTATCACTAGTAGAGATGACATGATTCTATACCTAGCAGACCCAAAAGGGTCTACAAAGAAACTAATAGAGCTAATGAATGAATTCAGCAAAGTGGCAGGATATAAAATCAACATGCATAAATCAAAGGCATTCCTGTATATCAGCAAAAAATCCTCTGAAACGGAAATGAGGACAACCACTACATTCACAATATCCTAAAAAAAATAATTGGGAATCAGCCTAACAAAAGAGGTGCAAGTCTCATAAAATGAAAACTACAGAACCCTAAAGAGAATAATAGAGGAAGATCTTAAAAGATGTAAAAATGTACCCTGTTCATATATAGGCAGAACTAACATTATCAAAATGGCGATATTACCAAAGTTCTCTATAGGTTTAATGCAATGCCAATCAAAATCCTAATGGCATTTCTTGTAGAAAAAGAGAAAGCAATCATGAAATTCATATGGAAAAATAAAAGACCCAGAATAGCAAAAACAATGATAATCAGGAAGTGTGAATCAGGCGATATAGCGATATCAGACTTCAAAGTATACTGCAGAGCAATAGTAACAAAAATAGCATAATACTGGTACCAAAACAGGCGGGTGGAACAATGGTACAGATTAGAGGACACAGAAACCAATCCACAAAACTTCAACTATCTCATATTTGATAAAGGGGCTAAAAGCATGCAATGGATGAAGGATAGCATCTTCAATAATTGGTGCTGGGAAAGCTGGAAATCCATATGCAACAAAATGAAACTGAATCCCTTTCTCTCGCCATGCACAAAAGTTAACTCAAAATGGATCAAGGAGCTTGATAACAAATCAGAGACACGGCGCCTGAGAGAAGAAAAAGTTGGCTATGATCTACATACTGTGGGGTCGGGCTCCAAATTCCTCAATAGGACACCCATAGCACAAGAGTTAATAGCTAGAATCAACAAATGGGACTTACTCAAACTAAAAAGCTTTTTCTCAGCAAAAGAAACAATAAGAGAGGTAAATAGGGAGCCTACATCCTAAGAACAAATCTTTACTCCTCACACTTCAGATAGAGCCGTAATATCCAGAGTATACAAAGAACTCAAAAAATTAGTCAATAAGATAACAAATAACACAATCAACAAATGGGCCAAGGACCTGAACAGACACTGCTCAGAGGAGGACATACAATCAATCAACAAGTACATAAAAAAATGCTCACCATCTCCAGCAGTCAGAGAAATGTGAATCAAAACCACCCTAAGATACCATCTCACTCCAGTAAGATTGTCAAACAACAACAAGTGCTGTCGAGGATATGGGGAAACAGGTAAACTTGTACATTGCTGGTGGGACTGCAAATTGGTGCAGCCAAATGGGAAAGCAGTATGGAGATTTCTTGGAAAGCTGGCAATGGAACCACCATTTGACCCAGATATTCCCCTTCTCGGTCTAAAACCTAAAGACCTAAAAAGAGCATGCTACAGGGACACTGCTACATCGATGTTCAGAGCAGCACAATTCACAATAGCAAGACTGTGGAACCAAGCTATATGCCCTTCAATGGAAGAATGAATAAAAATAATGTGGCATTTATACACAATGGAGTATTACTCTGCATTTAAAAATGACAAAATCTTAGAATTTGCAGGGAAATGGATGGCATTAGAGCAGATTATGCTAAGTGAACCTAGCCAATCCCTAAAAAACAAATGCCAAATGTCTTCTTTGATATAAGGAGAGTAACTAAGAACAGAGTAGTGACAAAGAGCATGAGAAGAAGATTAACACTAAACAGGGATGAGAGGTGGAAGGGAAAGGGAGAGAGAAGGGAAATTGCATGGAAATGGGAGGAGAGCCTCAGGGTTATACAAAATTTTATACAAAAGGAAGTGCGGGAAAAGGGAAAAATAATACAACGGGGAGAAATTTATTACTGTAGAGTGGGTAGAGAGAGAAGAGGGGAGGAGAGGGGAGGGGAGGGGGGATAGTAGAGGATAGGAAAGGCAGCAGAATAGAACAGACACTAGTATGGCTATATGTGAATCAATGGATGTGTAACTGATGTGATTCTGCAATCTGTACACGGGGTAAAAATGGGAGTTCATAACCCACTTGAATCAAAATGCGATATATGATATATCAAGAACTATGTAATGTTTTTAATAACCATAAATAAAAATTAAAAAAAAAAAGAATACTAACTTTGGTGAATGATGCACGAGAATCCTAATATTTCTACAGTAACTGACCCAGTTTAATATCAATGCAAGTAGATTCCTATGGGACATGATGTGTATTTTGACGTTCATTTTTACTCAACACTGGTACATTACTATTTCATGAGTTTATGCACATCATTGGATATATATTTCATCCACAAATTAGCAAACTTATAGGCATTTGTTTTACTTTCAATCACTTCCTGCTTCACAACATATGTATTCCTCCAGGTTTCCTGACTGGTCTTTTTATGAGACTTCTTTCCAAACACATTATTTTCGATTTCCATAATCACTTTTGAAGCAAAACTCACACACTCTTCATGATAAACCAAAACACTAATATTACAATTAGATGTATAATTGGTTGGAATGAATGATTGTATATCAATATAAGATTTCCTGTAATTTTTCAGATATCAGTTAAATCCATTATTTAAAATTGGAACAAGTTATATTATTTATTCACAGTATGGTCTATTCATGCTTTATCTCTATATTCATAGACACAGGGTGCACCTCTTTGTAACCCCAATACTAATTTTACGTCTTTAATCTATTGCTCCCAGAAATGGTGGAAGAAATACTCATGTCACCTGATCTACATATACATTTTATCCCAGTAATATTCTGGACAAAAAAATTAATGGCCATACTTATGATTGTACCAAGGCCTAAATGGAAAGTGAACACGGATTACTAAAAACATCCATGTCCAGGTTGCGTAATGCTCTCAAATGCCAATCCTATTGGTGACTACATATTTGTTTCTTCCTAAGATTATATATTGAAACTCAACACTGTTGAACATGTCTAATCCTATCAGTCACTTTATACTTTGCCTAATTTTGTAATGTCTCTATTGATATCTGCTTTTCTGCATATTTTCCCCAGCTCATCCTAGTGACTGACTCTTCATATGTGCTGACATTTAAATTCAGTCTCTAACCGAAACCCTATTGCTAAAGAACTTTTGGTGCAAATCATATACTCACTCTTCCACCTAAACCTACCGACTAGCTTCATGATCCTAGCAACTATCCCTTTTTGACTGGATGTTCTCTTCTACATTCAATCATCCAAGGTACAAGGTCCTATGCCATTGTATATCGAATTATATGAGACATATTTGCAGAACATAATTCGTAGCTAAGTATCCCAATCAAGGGCTCAATGCCCTTCTGGGCTTCAAATCATACCTAGATTTCTGTTTTCATACTTATATTTCACCTCTATATTCTTGTAAATGTCACAGGTTTCCAACACTATTATTCATCGCACAGAATGATTCCTAACCCAAATCGAACCTGTTATTAACCATAAACATACACTGTTCCCTCAAACTCATTTCACAAAAGAGCAGGAACAGAGTTGTTCTTACAATACAGGAAAGTAGGGGACCGTCCACCTGCTGAGAACCTCAAAGGTCCATGCAGAAATGATACTTGCAAAAGTTGTAGGCATGTATGAAGGACCTGAGTGAGCAAAAGTCATCTTCCATCGCAAAAAAACCTAGTTAGAACGAAGGGACGTGTCTGAATCAGCCTCTCTCTTCTTATTGTAGAGAAGACTGACCAAAACAGGCCTGTGTGGAGAGCTGTTCCCGTTTGGCTATCGTTTATATTCCATTCTAACTTGTGAAAGTGTCACAAGAAGGAGCGGCTGGCTCCATCTCTTGGGACTCTTGGAAGCAACTGTTAGGACAAAGTGGTTGCCAAGGCAGTCACCTCATTCAGTTCCAAAGAAAGTGACATACCTCATTTCCTTGGTGATGGAACTCTCTGAACTTGGTATCCAAGAAGCCACCCAGTGGCAGTCCCAGTCCCAGTCCCAGTCCCAGTGGGCTCACTTGTTTGGATTTTCCAAGGACAAAGTCAGCCTTTCTTGGTACCTACTGATGTGAGGATGGCCAAATGCCAGTAGAGCTCTGAAGAGGGACCTTTTCTGAGAAAACAGGTAGTGGCTCACCGCTGGCTCCTCTCAACTTCACAGAGTTGGACAAGGAGACCAGATCTGAGACAAGACAGGCCAATTCGGGGAAACATTGTATGGCTCACCAGTCAGAGGACACTCCGGGTTGTCACAGACCTACTTGGGGAAAGAAGGTGCCTTTGTGGGAGTGGGTTTGGGTTTGTGGTTCTGTCTCATGTTCTGAGAATAGGTAGGAAAGGCGTTTTTTTTTTGTTTTTTTTTTTTTTTGGTTTTGAGTGGACTGTTCTAGTAAGTCGTTTGACAAGGCGAGTGTTTCTTTGTCTGTGTATCCCACTGTGTCTGGTGTTGTACACATTAGAAAAGAAAATGCATTAATGGATGTGTCCTGACTATTATAAATCTTCCCAAAATTTATCCTGCCCAATATATGAATGACCTGCAGCTTGTCTTATCAATGGGAAACACCTGCTATCTTCCTAAGTTGCTGTTTTCTTCCTAAATTCTGGCCGCTCTGCAGAATAGGCTCATGGTTTTGTGTACAAGATATGTACCACCTCCAAGCACTCTGACATGGCCATGAACTGGAGAGCTGAAGAGAATGACGAGCATCTCAGAAAACTCAGATATCAGTGTGACCAGGAAACTCTCAGTTGAGAGACCCTGCTTTGGACTTTTTGTTTAAGTACTGTTCTCTTGCACTGAATATCTGGAAGGATTTTGCTTCCGGCCACCCCTTTGTGAAGCCTGAAGAATATAGTTTTGAAATGGAAATGAATGGGCATCACCTGTGGCTCTTTGCTTTATTGCTTTCGAAAGGGATGTGGCTGAATTAGCCTCTTGGCCTTGTTTGTGGCTGTGATTTAGATTCTAAGCACATGATGGATCTAAAGAATGATTCCATGTGTGCGTTCAAAACCATAATGACAAAAAATCAGTAATTGTGGATGAAGTCTCTTGCCTTCCTGTGTTAGGTTCCTGACCTCCATCAAGTGAAAATATGGATTCTTTGTGTCAAATGAGTTCTTCCAAGCCCTGCAGAGGGGCTTGGGTTTTCGCATGACTCCAAATCACATATAGAATCTATACCTGAAAGTCAGTAGGACTCAAATTGGAGAAACACAGCAGTATTTACGGCAGGCTTATTTGATCACTCCTGGTTCACAGGAAGGGTGTCAAGGACACCCTGATTTTAGGCAAATGAGGGGCAAGGGAGCATTTTTTGGACACTGTCTTTGTTTGCACCCCTAATGGAAACCTCCAGCCAGAGGTGACTATATGGAAGAAGATGAGGGACATGTGGAAATGTTTTGGTTTTAATTTTGGTCATTTGTTTGGCGGTTGGAAGAAATGACTGGGTCCACGTGGGCTTGAAATCTGGTGTGATTCCCCTTAGAGACTGAGTTGTGAAACTGACCTCAGAGAAGTATTGCCATGAATTTTATTTGGATTTTAGGAGGCCATGCATGAGAGTCGCCCTTGGAAACTGACATCTAGGCCCAGGGCGGCTTTCCACAGAGCCCTGGGAATCTCAGCCAGGATATCACATGATTTTATTCTTAAAGACATGGCAGCCATATTTGAGAGTTGAAACACACATAGGCCACACATTGTAGACTTCAATGGGCCTGGCTTCATGTGACCTTTTGGACACTCTTTCGGAAGCCTTGCCTGTGAGAGTTCTCCAGAGCTTTCATTGAATTGAGCTTCCTCAACATTTAATGGTTACTGAATGAATTGAAACCCACAGTGCCTCCAACTTCATCATTGAAAAATGGCTAGATAAATACCATGAAATTTTTGAAATTCCCATGACCAGGTGGCACTGGAGAACCTTTGGATGTCCTATTGCTGATCATGAGTATACCAGACAGATCCTTGTATGACTGGGTTTCATAAAAATGGTGTAGAACAGAGATTCCAGTATGTTGGAGCCTTCTGAGTAGTGGGCCAAGAGCAGTGGTGGACAGGTGTGTGATAAATCTTCAGTGGTACGGCCATGAGGATCTACCATTGTATTCCAAATGGCATGTTACTGACATGGTGCAGCCAGCAGACTCTTATATGTAAAGGCATCTTGTTATATGGAGAGGTTTCAGGGCAATGTTCAGAATCAGGTTGATATGGACAAGGGGGCAATGGGGCAAGCTATGAGGAATAAAAGCATGGTTGGTGCATTCTCTTGCAGACCGTGGCCCACCACACGTGACAGAACTCCCTCCAGCACTGTGTCCCAGTTGATCTCCTTGTATGTCATGAAGCAAATACTAAACTCCCAGTTCACTAGTAAAAACATCACAAAAAGTGGACGAGGACCAAATGGCTTCACAGTCAACACGGGGAGACACTTAGTCCCCTGTGGCCACAGTTTACCTTCAAAGAGATAATTCAGCACTGCTGCTCATCTTCATTGGAAAATAAGAAGACATGTCCTCCAGGTCACATAGATGCAGACCCAGCTTTGATGGTCTCACTACAAAGGAAGTCAAATCTCCTGACAACAACATATATTTCAAGTGCCCAAACTCAGAGGCAGTTTCTCAAAAAGTTTTTAGGCCAGCAGAGCTTCATGTTTGTGGATTGTTTACCCTGTCCCTTACTTTTGGAAACTCCTCTACCACCTCCAAAGTTGTGAATTCCAGAGCATTTCCATTTCAGATATGTATTCACTGATTTTCTAACTCTTTTCCTCTATTTGTGTCTTAATTTTGGCGAAGGTATTGACAAGGCATTGTATTGGATGAGAGTGGAAGGATATTTGTGCAGCACATATTTGCATACACATTAAATTCATTTTCCAATTTTCCTTTCGAAATACTGAATCCCTGACACTAATACCTACCTACTAGAGTCAGACTACTCATCCTAATATAAAGGAGAAAAATAACCCAAACACAATAGAAATACAAGCAGTTCAGAGGAGGCATGTTGTATACTTGGACTTGCCTTTTGCATTATATAAGGTAGGAGTTATAAATTTAGTCAATTTTTAATTGAAATAGTCCTCCATGTTTTTTTAAAGTTAACAGATATGTGTATTCTTGTTCCCCTTTCTCTGTAGCTTATTCACTCATATATATTCATATGCACATATAGAATCCTACCTGGTATCACATGTACATTTTTGTGAGGTGGCTGACTTGGCAGATACAAGTTGTGAGAAGAGTTTACTACTCTTAAACGCTGTTGGAACTGATAATTTAACCTACAAGCTTCCTAGTAGAACAACATTATACATTAGCTCATGTTCAGTAAAATAAATATTTTGCATCTGTGGATGATATATATTTAATGATGAATTTTGATTGGCATATATATTGCTTCTTTTTTAATGTCTGTATGTGTTTTTTTTTTGTATCTATAAATACACTCTCCAGATTTTTCAAAATATAAAATATATGTGTCTTATATACACTCTCTAAATTTGTTCATGTTCATGTACGTGGATTCATTATCAACTTTTCACAAGATTATTTTCAGACATATTCATCTACCTGAAATATATATTTGTTTACTAGTACTGAAAACTAACATCAGTGAATGGTGCATACAAATGCTAATAATTCTACAGTAACTAACCCAGTCTAACATCAATGCAAGTAGATTCCTATGGGACATGATATGTAATTTGACGTTTATTTGTATTCAACACTGGTACATTACTTTTTCTTCAGTGTTTGCACAACATAGGATTTACATTTCATCCACAAGTTCACAAATTTATAGGCATTTGTTTCAACTTTAATCACTTCTTGCTTCGGAACACGTGTATTGTCAGGGTGTCTTGACTGGTCTTTAAATGAGAATTCTTTCCAAACATATTATTTTCAATTTTCATAATCACTATTGAAGCAAAACTCACATACTCTCCATGATAAACCAAAACACTAATATTACCATTAGATGTATGTCTGTTTGGAATGAATGATTATATATCAATATAAGATTTCTTATAATTTCTCAGATATCAGTTCAATCCATTATTTAAAGTTGGAACAAGTTATATTATTTATTCACTTATGGTCAATTCATGATTTATCTCTATATTCATAGACACAGGGTACACCTCTTTGTACCCCCAATACTAATATTACGTCTTCAATATATTGCTTCCAGAAATGGTGGTAGAAATACTCATGTGACCTTATCTACATATACATTTTATCACAGTAATATTCTGAACAAAAAATGTAAAGGTCACACTTATGATTGTACCAAAGCCGAAATGGAAAGTGTACATGGATTACTAAAACATCCATGTCTAGGTTGCCTAATGCTCTCAAATGTCAATCCTATTGGTGACTACATATTTGTTTCTTCCTAAGATTATATACTGAAACTCAACCCTGTAGAAAATGTCTAATCCTATCACTCATTTTATACTTTGCCTGATTTCATAATGTCTCTATTGATATCTGCTTTTCTACATATATTCCCCAGCTCATTATAGTTACTGACTCTTCATATGTGCTGACATTTACATTCATTCTCTTACCAAATCCCTATTGGGAAAGAACTTTTGGTGCAAATCCTATACTCACTCTTCTTCCTAAACATACCAAATATCTTCCTAATCCTACCTACTATCCCTTTTTGACTGGATGTTCTCTTCTACATTCAATCATCCAAGGTACAAGGTTCTATGCCATTGTATATCAAATTATCTGAGACATATTTGCAGAACATAATTCAAAGCTAAGTATACCAGTCAAGGGCCCAATGGTTTTCTGGGCTTCAAATCATACCTAGATTTCTGTTTTCATACTTTTATTTCACCTCTATATTCTTGTACATATCGTAGGTTCCCAATACCATTATTCATGGCACAGAATGATTTATAACCCAAATCGAACCTGTGATTAACCCGAAACATACACTCTTCCCTCAATTTCATTTTACAGAAGAGCAGGGACAAAGTTTTTCTTACAGTACAGGAAAGTAGGGTACCTTCTACCTGCCGAGAATCTCAAAGGTCCATGCAGAAATGATACCTGGAGAAGTTTTAGGCAGGTATGAAAGACCTGAGAGAGCAAAAGTCATCTTCCATGGCAAACAACCTGGTCAGAATGAAGGAATGTGTCTGAATCAGCCTCTCTCTTCTTATTGTAGAGAAGATGGACCAAACCAGGCCTGGGTGGAGAGTTTTACCCAGGTTCCTATGGTTGATATACCATTCCAACTTTTTAAAGTGTCACAGGAAGTAGGGGCCAGCTCCATCTCATGGGACCCTTGGAAGCAACTTTTAGGATAAAGTGGTTGCCAGGGCAGTGACCTCATTCAGTTCCAAAGAAAGTGACATACGTCATTTCCTTGTTGATGCAACTCTCTGAACTTGGTATCCAAGAAGCCAGGCACCCAGAAGGAGTCCCTGTCCCAGTCTCAGGGGGCTCACTTGGTTGGATTTAACAAGAATAGAGTCAGTCTTTCTTGGTACCTACTGATGTGAGGAAGCACAAATGCCAGGAGAGCTCTGAAGAGGGACCTTTCCTGAGAAAGATGGTAGTGGCTCACCAATTTTTTCTGACAACTTCAGAGAGTTGGCCAAGGAAACCAGATCTGATAGAAGACAGGCCATTTTGGGGAACATAGTTTAGCCCACCAGTCAGAGGACTCTCTGGATAGTCAAAGACCTACTTGGGGGAAGGAGGTGCCTTTGTGGGCAGTGGGTGTGTGTTTGTTATTTTGTCTCATCTTCTGAGAATAGGTAGGAAAGTCGCTTTGTTTGGTTTGGAGTGGACTGTTTCTAGTAAGTCGTTTGACAAGACTAGTATTCCTATGTCTGTGTATCCCACTGTGTTCGTTGTTGTAGACATTAGAAAAGATAATGCATTAATGGATGTCTAGTCTAGTATAAATCTTCCCATAATTCATACTAGCCAATTAGTGAATGGACTGCAACTTGTCTTATCCATGGGCAACACCTGCTATCTTCCTAAGTTCCTGTTTTCTTCCTGAATTCTCGCCACTCTTCAGAATTGGCTCATGGTTTTGTTTCCAAGATATGTACCACCTCCAAGCTCTGTGACACGGCCATGTACTGGATAGCTGAAGATAATAGCGAGATTCTCAGAAAACTCAGATATAAGTGTGACCAGGAAAGTCTCAGTGTAGAGACCATGTTTTGCACCTTTTCTTACATATTGTCCTGTTGCCCTGAATGTAGGATATCAGTGTGTCCAGGAAAGTCTCAGTGGAGAGACCATGATTGGGTCTTTGCTTAACTATTTTTCTGTTGCAATGAATGTCTGGAAGGTCTTTGCCTCAGGCCACCACTTTGTGAAGCCTGAAGAATATAGTTTTGAAATGGAAATTAATGGGCATCACCTGTGGCTTTTGCTTAATTGCTTTGGAAAGGGATGTGGCTGAATTAGCCTCTTGGCCTTGTGTGTGGCTGTGACTTAGATTCTCAGCACCTGATGAATCTAAAGAATGATCCCATGTGTGCATCCCAAACCAAAATAGCCAAAAGATCAGTCATTGTGGATGAAGTCACATGCCTTCCTCTGTTAGGTTCCTGACCTCCATCAAGTGAAAATAGAGATTCTTTGGGTCAAATGAGTTCTTCCAAGCCCTGCAGAGGTGCTTGGGGTTTCGCATGACTCCAAATCACATAAAGAATCTATATCTGAAAGTCAGTAGGCCTCAAATTGGAGAAACAGAGCAGTATTAAAGGCATGCTTATTTGATCATTCCTGTTTCACAGGAAGGGTGTCCTGGACATCCTGACTTTAGGCAAAAGAGGGGCAAGCAAGCTTATTTTGGAAACTGTCTTTGGCTGCGCCCCTGATGGAAACCTTCAGCCAGAGGTGATGATGAGTGACTACATGGAAGAAGATTAGTATCATGTGGGAGTGTTTTGGTTATAATTTTGGTCATTTGTGTCTCGGTTGGAAGAAATGACTGGGTCCACCTAGGCTTGAACTCTGGTTTGATTCCCCTTAGATACTGAGTTGTGGAACTGAACTCAGAGAAGTATTGCCATGAATTTTGTTGGGATTTTAGGAGGACACGCATGAGAGTCGTCCTTGGAAACTGAGATCTAGGCCCAGGGTGGCTTTCAAAAGAGCACTGGGAATCTCAGCCCGTATATAACATGAATTTATTATAAAGACTTGGAAGGCTGAGTTGAGAGTCAAAACACACATGGGCCTCACATTTAGACCTCAATGGGCCTGGCTTCATGTGACCTTTTTGGGCACTCTTTGGGAAGCCTTGCCTGTGAGAGTTTTCCAGAGCTTTCATTGAAATGAGCTTCCTCAACATTTAATGATTCCTGAATGAATAGAAACCCACAGTGCCTCCAACTTCATCTTTGAAAAATGGCTAGATAAAAACCATGAAATTTTTGAAATTTCCATGACCAGGTGGCACTGGAAAACTTTTTGATGCCCTGTTGCTGATCATGAGAATACCAGACAGTGCCTTGATTGACTGGGTTTCATGAAAATGGTGTATAACAGAGATGCCAGTAAGTTCGATCCTGCTGAGTAGTGGCCCAGAGCAGTGGCGGGCAGGTGTTTGATAAAACATCGGTGGTATTGCCATGAGGATCTACCATTGGATTCCAAATGGCTTGTGACTGACATGGTGCAGCCAGGAAACCCTTATATGTAAAGGCATCTTGTTATATGGAGAGGTTTCAGGGCAATGTTCTGAATCATGTTGCTATTGTCAAGGGGGCAAGCTACGTGGGATAAAACTGGTTGGTGCATTCTCCTGCAGACCCTTCCCCCCACACCTGACAGAACTCTCTCCAGTACTGTGTCTCATTTGAACTCGTTGTATTTTGTGAAGCAAATACCAAACTCCCAGAGCAGCATCAAAAACACCACGAAAATTAGAGGATGACCAATTGGCTTCACAGTCGACACGGGGAGACACTTATCCCTTAGAGGCCACAGTTTACCTACAAAGAGAGAATTCATCACTGCTGCCTCATTACATTGGAGAATAAGTAACCATGTCATCCAGGTCACATAGATTCAAATCCAGCTTTGATGCTTTCACTACAAAGTAAGCTAAAGCTCCTGACAACAACATATATTTCAAGTGCCCAACCTCAAAGGCAAATTCTCAAAAAACTTTAGACCAGCAGAGCTCCATGTTTGTGGAGGGTTTACTCTGTCCATTACATTTAGAAACTCCTCTACCAGCTCCAATGGTGTGAAATCTGGAGCATTTTCCATTCCATATAGGTATTGACAGATTTTTTTAACTCTTCTCCTCTAATTGTGTCTTACTTGAGGCGAAGGTAATGTCAAGGCATTGTTCTGGATGAGAGTTGGAAGATTTTTCTGTAGCATATGTTTGCATACACATTGGATTCAATTTCCTATTTTCCATTCAAAATACTGAATCCCTGACACTAACCCATACCCTACCAGACTCTGACTACTAATCCTAATATGATGGAGAAAAATAACCCAAACAGAATAGATATACAAGCAGTTCAGTGGAGGCATGTTGTATAGTTGGGCTTGCCTTCTGCATGATACAGAGCAGGAGTTATAGATCTAGTCAATTGATTATTGAAATAGTTCTCCATGTATTTTTAAATTTAACAAATATGTGAATTCCTGTCTCCCTTTTTCTGTAGCCTATTCAGCATGTGTATTTTTATATGCACATATAGAATCCTACTTGGTACCACATGTATATTCTTGTGATTTGGTGGACTTGGCAGATACAAATTGTGAGACGAGATCACTCCTACTTAACCCTGTTGGTACTGAATATTCAATAATGGGTGAGATTCCTAGTTGAACAACATTTTACATAAATCCATGTTCAGTAAAATGAATATTTTTAGATCTGTGGATGATATATATTTTATGATGAATTTTGATTGACATACACATTGCTACTTTTTTTGTCTTGTGTACTCTCCAGATTTTTCAAAATATGAAATATATGTGTCTTATCTACACTCCCTAAATATGTTCATGATCATGTATGTGGATTTATAATCAACTATTCACAAGATTATTCTCAGAAATATTCATCCACCTGAAATTTGCCTAATGCTCTCAAATATCAATCCGATTGTTGACTACATATTGGTTTTTTCCTAAGATTATATATTCAAACTCAACCCTGTTCAAAATATATAATCTTATCACTCACTTTATACTTTGCCTGATTTTCTAATATCTCTATTTATATCTGCTTTCCTACATATTTTCCCCCCTTCATCATTGTGACCGACTCTTCACCTGTGCAGACATTAACATTCACTCTCTAATCGAAACACTATAGCTAAAGAACTTTTGTTCCAAATCCTATACTCACACTTCTTCCTAAACGTACTGACCATCTTCCTAATTCTATCAACTATCCCTATTTGACTGGATGTTCTCTTCTACATTCAATCATCCTAGTAAATGTCAGGCGAGCTTTGCAGGAGGAGACCACCAATAGACTATCTCATGCAACAGCCAAAGTTTATTGACTGTCCAGCATGCTGGTGCTCAGAGCTCACTTGAATAGAGCAGACAGCCCTGAGAATAGCTTAAGTAGAGCTTATATACTTTACCTGGAGAGGGCAGGGAGGGAAGTTTATTGATGGATCAAGGCGAGTGGGCGATTTGCGTGGAACTGGGTCAGGGAGCACATTCTGCAGTTTGGCAGTTGGGGACAGCACATACTGGGAACAAGATTTGCAAGTATCTCTCAAGATTTCAACAGTGTTTTGTTAAGCATACAGAAAAACAGGAAGTGACAAGTACCTATTTTATTAACCTTTTATTCCCCAATTCTTCTTCTGGCTACTTTTAATCATAAAAATGATCATTGGGGGTGTCACATTCTATGTCTGCTAGTGGGGTATTACCTTAAGTTTAACTCGTCCAATTTGAGCCTGGAGAAAAGAAATTACACGGTTGAGAAAACAGGGAATTATAGTTAGCAATAATATGAAGATTATTTTTGGACCGGCCAGGGTTGATAAAAACGTAGTTAACCAGGGGGACTGTGTGAACCAAGACTCAAACCACCCTTTTTGGGCCTCTCTCTATCGTTGATGCTCTTCAAGACGTCTTTTTAATTTACTCATACATTTTATTACAACTCCAGTATGCTCGGCATACAAACAACATTCTTCCCTCAATGGAGCACAAAGGCCCCCTTCTCTCATGAAGAGCAGGTCCAACCATCGAGTGTTCTGAAAAACAACTTCAGAGAGAGAGGTTAAAGATTCATGCAAAGCTCTGATGGAGGTTTCTAATATCTTCGTTTTGGTCTATTGCTGTCATATTTTTTGTCATTTGTTGAGTCCCATGGACAAAGGCAGTAGTTCCCGTGCCCACCAGTGCAGCAATTCCTATTCCTAATAGGATGGCTAAAGGGAGGGATATATATTTTCAGTGGAACAGGGTTGTATGCCCCCCTATTTGATCTTCAAATGAACCTGTGTCGTGATAGAGCACTCTGGGAAACATCTGCACCATTACACAATTAATCACATCTGTTGACCATTTCATGAAAACATAAGCAATGTTTAAGTATATAGAATTATGCTGTAGTAGGGACAGACAAGGCAAGGCACCTAAGATAGCAGTGAAGACAGGGAAACTGTCCTATTTGGTTGCAACCGGATTCAGAGGGCATTGATTCTGTTGTAATCAAGTAATCCTCTGAAACCCAAGTTGAGGTAGTTTCAGAATTTTTTACCCAACATTTAAGGGAAGGGGCTCAGAAGTTCACAGTCTGCAGAAGTTGAAAAAAGCAGTTTTTGTTTCTGTTTTTTTCCTCAGTTCTGGGCAAGTTAACTTTTCAAGGACACCTGGGAAGGTAAGAGCTTTTTCTTCCCTTTCTTATTTTCCCCCTGACAGCTGTTACCACGGAGCCCAGTTGCTAACTTCTTTAACTTAGAAATGTAGCCATCTCTCTGAAGCCCCAGGTCAAGGCCCAAGGCTTTTTTCACATATTTTTGTGAAAAACTAGAAAGAGGGTGTCTAGCTAAGGATTGCTGATTTTTTTAGCCAGTGGCCAAGTAGAACAGGGCAATATGAAAAGAGGAAGTTTAACTACATTGAACTCTTTTACAGGGACTCTTTTCATGAAAGTCCAAAACTCAGCCATGGTGAAGACTTCTGGAGAAGGTCAGTTAAGACTTTTCAGTGGGCCTGGTACAGAAGGGGAAGACAGGGAAGGTGGGGCTGAGAGCAGCTCCGAGGATCTGAGAATGAGGAAGGAGGGATGTAAAAGAATAATTTGAGAAATGGTTTGGGATTTTCCTAGCAACAAAAACTTGAGCAGTAGAACAGGTAGAGCAGAGGGGAAGACGGAAGTGAGTATCCCAAAATGCATGTGAGGGACTTTAAATTCTTAGTAAACTGTTTTCAGTGATGACAAAGCAACTTTAAAGGCCATTTTTATTACATCTTGAATAGGGGTCTGAGGACTCTCCTCAGCTGGTTTGAGCTTTGGGTTAGCTGAAAAGAGGACCTGGTGGGACCCGGTGTGAGCACTGACAGGAGAAGAGAGGAGTGAGTGGGTGGAGGGGTACTTCAGTAGCTGCTAACTCAGCAAGGGGGCAATGGTCTGAGAACCAGCGAAGGTTTGGGTTTTTGATCTATTAATTGGAGGGAAGAAATCAGGTTTCTGAAGTGGGAGTGACAGCAGAGACTCTGGAGCAGAAGGCTGAAGGTGAGGATCAATTGGATAAGCAGAGTTCAGGATGTGAGTGAAGGAGGGAAAAGGCCTCCACATAGGGGAATCTCCTTTCACCCTTTTGAGCACTTGCAGATGTTAAAAAGGTCATGCAGAATTTGAGGATCTAGAGACCCCTCTGGGAGCCATTGGTTTTTGTTATCTAATTCGTAATATGGCCAATGCTGTGCACTGAATTTGATGAGGAGTTTGGGTTCCATCAGGCAGCCCCTGTATGCTCACATCCCCATTACTTACAGAAGAAGTCGGCTTTCCCCCCACACACTCATGGCTGTTTGTGGCTTTGATCGTCGGTCGGGCAAACATAGTAATCTAGGCTAGCCAACCTGCATCTGGCTCGTGTGTCCCTACATCCATAATGTTTGTTTCCATTATCTATGGTACGGAAGGGATTTAATGGAATTTTAGTGGAATCCTCTTCATCAGGAATATCCCAATAGGAAAGACCTATAGCCAGCTGACAAATGTCTGGGTAAAGTGATGGTCACCAGGTACCTAAGGAGGCTGTATGCAAGATAGATTATACATCTTTTCCAGTAGAATTTGTGATCAGCCATCGCTGCTGCATGGGCTGATGAGGGTTAGGACTACTTGTTGCGAAGGGGAGATTCTATAGCCTTATCCACATGGTGAATATGCAATTTGAAAGTGTTACCAGTCTTTTCCAGTTTCTAGCCAGAGTGTGGACAGGGCGCAGGCTTGAGATGAGAGGCATGGATCCAGGAAGTGATTCTGTCTACCTTTACCACTGTAGATGTTATAAGTAGCACCTGGTATTGTACTTTCCAGCAGGGTTCCAGGTTTGACACCTGATATCGTCTTACGTAGATGAAGTCTCTTACTTGATATCGATGTGGAGTCCCCTCGTCCCCAGTTTGGTAGGCAGTGGCCAGCTGTTTCCACAGGTATCACTGAGTTCTTTCAAGAGTTTAAGTCTGTCAAGCAAGGGGGTGTGGAAGGGATCGTTAGGTCTTACAGTTGGGCTTAGGTCACTTACTGGAGGAGAGGCACCCTAGAGAATTTCACAGGGGATGAGGTTACTCAAAAAAACAGAGGGAGTATTTCTTGCATGAAACATTGTATATGGCAGGAGCATAGTCCAATCTTTTATGCTGGTCTCTAAGCTTAATTTCATTAAGGCCTCTTTAATGCTTCTATTCATTCTTTCTACCTGTCCTGAACTCTGGGGTCTGTTAGCACAATATAACTTCCAATTAATCCCCAGGTTCCTGGCTAACCCCTGACTTACCTGAGCCACGAACGCTGGTGCATTATCAGACGGTATTACCTTAGGCAGGCCGTGTCTTTGAAAAATATCTTCCAGGATCTTCTGGACCACCTTTTGTGCTGTTTCTTTTATTTTTTCTTTTCTTTTTTAGTGGGGAAAGATTCAATCCATCCTAAAAATGTATCTACAAAGACTAGGAGATATTTATGTCCATACCTTGCTGGCTTAATTTTAGTAAAGTCAACTTCCCAGAATTGTCCTGGTCTGGATCCTCATAGGTGCTTTCCTGCAGGAAGCTTGGAAGGGTAAGCATTAACCATTTGATGGACTTGACAGGCTTTTTTTACCCATTCAGCTATTTCTTTTTGCTGTGAGTGAGTTAGTGGAAAACTCTGTTCTTGATACTTCAGAAATACCTGCAGTTTCTTTTAACCAAGGTGAGTGAGTTGATGTGCATTTTCTACTGACATAGTTAGAGCTGTGATTATAGGAGTTTTTACTGAAAGATTTAGAAATTCCACTTGGGGGCCTTCAGGGTGAAAAGTTATTTTGGCCCGGAGCTTGGTGAGCAGATCTCTGCCCATCAATGGGGCCCGGCATTCTGGGATTACTAGGAAGGAGTGATCTATTTTTCCTTTCCCCAGGTCCATGATCCTCTTAGTTGTCCAAGCCAGATATTTACTGCCATTAGCCCCTTGAACTAGAGACCTTTTATTTGATAGAGGGCCCAAAGTGGTCTTAGGGGTGAGTATATTGCCCCTGTATCCACTTCAAAGTTTACTGGGGTCCCCTCCACTTCAAAAGTTGCCATGAACTCAGGGAGGGGATCTGAGCCGCGACTTTCTTAGTCATCCTCCAGAGTCAGAATGGCTGACTGGCGTGGCTTTCTCTTTCTACGGCACTCTTTGGCCCAGTGTCCTTTTTTTTTTTTACAGTAGGCACATTGTTCTGAGGCCAGGGGTGGCCTCTGGCATGGGACCAGGTATCCATTCCTGTCTCCCTGTTTCTTAATTTCTGGCCCTTCTGTTGTTGTGACCAGGACCTTAGTCAACACCTTAGTCTGTCTTTTGTTTCTTTTATCCTCCCTTTGCTCCCTTGTCTTCCTCAGTTTCTCTCTTAAGGTATACTTTCTTGTCTTCTGTGACTATGTCTCTCAAAGTCATATCTTGTAATCCATCAAAGCATTGTAACTTTCTTTTAATATCCAGGGCAGCTTGCCCAATAGAGGCCATCCTGACAGATGTCTTTTGATCCTCTGCCTGAGCATCGAAAGGAGTATATCTCCTATATGCCTCCCTAATTCTCTCTAGAAACATAGAGGGAGATTCATCAGGCCTTTGAATAATCTCTCTTACCTTGGCCAAATTAGTTGGTTGCCTAGCGGACACTCAGATGCCCACTATTAGAACCTGGCCATAAGTGGACAGATGCATTCTAACTTCAAAGGTGTTGGTGTCCCATTTGGGTTGTTTCAAGGGAAAACCAGCTTTGATTAAGTTGGGAAGTTGTGTTGGTCTCCAATCTGGCCCGAGGATTTTTTTTCTAGCTTCCAGGAGAATTCTCTTTTGTTCCTCTGTCATAAAGAGAGTGTCTAGGAATTGTTGACAGTCATCCCAAGTATTCAGGTGTGAAAACATCAATGACTCAACCAGACCTGTGAGCCGGGTGGGGTCCTCGGAAAAAAAGGGATTGTGATTTTTCCAGTTATATAGGTCTGAAGAGGAGAAAGACCAATATTTGTCAGCTTGCATTTTCCCCCTATGGCCTTCGTCAATCAATGGTCCATAGGGACATAGGGGGAGCATCACGGGAGTTCCAGGGTTTTCAATCATTCGAAGCCAGCGAGTTCCCTCAGCCGGGCCAGCTTCCTCCTGGGGAGGTGGGGCTGTGTGTGCTGTGGGGGAGTTATCTGGAGGGCGCAGGGCCAGCTTAGCTTCCTCCAATGGCGGAGAGGCTGAGTCAGCTGCAGGGGAATCACTTAGAGGGGGTTGGTGGTTGGGGGATGAGGGCAGGGTATGAGGAGGGGGATGAGAGTCCAGTAGAGTCAAATCTTGTGACTCAGGGAGAACAGAGGGTGGTGGAGGAGGAGGAGCAGAGGGTTTGAGAGGTCATGGGGGAAGCAGTACCAGCAGGGAAAGGGACAAGGAAAGGCTTCACCCATGGAAGAGGAGACTTGCAGAGGTCCTGCAAAGTTAAGATGCATGGCTGTTGATCAGGATGGCTATGTGTGCGCAGCTGAAAGACAATATCTCTGACTTTTTAAATTAGTGGGAAGTATAAAGATGCTTCTAGGGGCAATCCGACTTGAAAGGTGAAACATTCTGAGGCACAGACAGTCTGGCAAGTCTGCAGTTTTACAGAAAAAGAAAGATTCTGAGCCCTTAAGCGAACTTTGGTCCAGTGATCAAAGGTCAGGGACAGAGACATTGAAGTGCTCTGTCCCATATTGAAAGATACACAAACAGTGAATGCAACAACACACAACACAGACAAGACAAGACAATAAAGACAGGCAATGGACGTCCAAAACTGAGACCAGGACTGCGTAGCAGGCAAAATCCTATGGGCTGGCAATACCGAATCTGAAACAAAAAATCACTGAGTCGAGGAGACAATTGTTCCTCGATTTCTCGAGTCCTCGGTGGCATCCCCCAATACCATTATTCATGCAGCAGACTGATTCCTAACCCAAATCGAACATGTTATCAACCCTAACCATACATTGTTACCTCAATCTAACTTTACAGAAGAGCACGGACAGAGTTGGTCTTACAATCCAGGAATGTAGGGGATCTTCCACCTGCTGAGAACCTCAAAGATCCATGCAAAAATGATCCCTGAAGAAGATGTAGGCAGCTTTGAAGGACCTGATTGAGCAAAAGTCATCTTCCATGGCGAACAACCTGGTCAGGATGAAGGGTTGTGTCTGAATCAGCCTCTCTATTCTTAATGTAGAGAAGATGGACAAAATGAGACCTGTGTGGAGAGTTGTTCCCAGGTGCCTATGGTTGATATACCATTCTAACTTGTGAATGAGTCACAGGAACCAGGGGCAGCTTCCATCTCATGGGACCCTTGGAAGCAACTGTTAAGACAAAATGGTTGCCAAGGCAGTGAACTCATTCTGTTCCTGAAGGAAGTGACCTCACCTCACTTCCTTTGTGATGGAACTCTCTGATCTTGGGATCCAGGAAGCCAGTTAAACAGTGCCAGTTTTAGTCCCAGTCCCAGTGTTCTCACTTTTTGGATTTCCCGAGGACAGGGTCATTCTTTCTTGCTAACTACGGATGTTAGGATCTCGAAATGGCAGAAAAGCTCTGAAGAGGTGCCTTTCCTGAGAAAGAAGGTAGTGCCTCACTGCTGACTCCTGACAACTTCAGAGAGTTGGTCAAAGACACAAGATCTGAGACAGGACAGGCTATTTTGGAGGAACATTGTATGGCCCTCCAGTCAGAAGACACTCCGGATAGTCACAGACCTACTTGTGGGAAGGAGGTGCCTTTGTGGGTTTGGGTATGAGTTTCTGGTTTTGTCTCATGTTCTGAGAATAGGTAGGAAAGGTGGTTTGTTTGGTTTGGAGTGAACTATTTCTAGTAAGTCTTTTGACAAGGTGAGTGTTTCTATGTCTGTAACTCACTGTCCGTGGTTGTAGACATTAGAAAAGATAATGCATCAGTGGATGTGTCCTGTCTATGAGAAAACTCCCCAGCATTCATCCTACCAAATTTATGAATGGACTGCCGCTTGCCTTATGGATGGCCAACTCCTGATATGTGTGCATCCAAAACCAAAATGGCTAAAAGAACAGTCATTGTGGATAGAGTCTCTTGACTTCCTCTGTAAGGTTCCTGATCTCAATTAAGTGAGAATAGAGATCCTTTGGGTCAAGTGAATTCTTAAAATCCTACAGAGGCTAGCTCATAGTTGCTTGGGTTTTCTCATGACATTAATTCACATAAATAATCTAAAATGCACAGTCAGTAGGCCTCAAATTGGAGAAGCGGAGCAGTATTAATGGCAGGCCTATGTGATCACTCCTGGTTCACAGGAAGCATGTCCAGGCCACCATGACATTAGGCAAATGAGGGGCACGGGAGCTTATTTTGTACACTGCCTTGGGCTGCACCCCTCATGGAAACCTCCAGCCAGGTTTTATGATGAGTGTCTATATATAAGAAGATGAGGGCAATGTGGGAGTTTTTTGGTTTTAATTGTGGTCATTTGTGTGGTGGTAGGAAGAGATGACTGGGTCCACCTGGGCTTGAACTCTGGTGTGATTCCCCATAAAGACTGAGTTCTGGAATTGACCTCAAAGAAGTATTGCCATGAATTGTGTTGGCATATTAGGAGGCCACGCATAAGATTCCCCCTTGGAAACTGAGATCTAGGCCCTGGGTGGCTTTCCACAGAGCACTGGGAATCTCAGCCAGGATATCACATGATTTTATTGTGAAAGATTTGGCAGCCATAGTTGAGAGTCAAAACACACATGGACTTCACATTGTAGACCTCAATGGGTCTGGCTTCATGTGACATTTTCGCCACTCTTTTGGAAGCCTTGACTGTGAGAGTCCTCCAGAGATTTCATTGAAATTAGCTTCCTCACCATTTAATGGTTATTGAAATAATTGAAACACTCAGTGCCTCCAACTTCATTCTTGAAAAATGGCTCCATATATACCATAAAATTTTTGAAATTCCCATGACCAGGTGGCACTGGAGAACCACTGGATATCCTGTTGCTGATCATGAGTGTGCCAGATACTGCCTTGATTGACTGGGTTTCACAAAAATGGTGTAGATCAGAGATGCCAGTTAGTTGGAGCCTGCTGAATAGTGGGCCTAGAGCAAAGGTGGGCAGGTGTGAGATAAAACAGCTGTGGTGGTTTCATGTGGATCTACCATTGGCATACAAATGGCTTCTGACTGACATTGTTCAGTCAGCAGACCCTTATATGTAAAGGCATCATGTTGTATGGATAGGTTTCAGGGCAATGTTCAGAATCAGGATGCTTTGGTCAAGGGGGCAAGCTATGTTCGACAGAAGCCTGGTTGGTGCATAATCCTACAGGCCCTGTCCCACCACACGTGACAGAACGCCCTCCAGCACTGTGTCTCAGTTGAACTCCTTGTATTTTGTGAAGCAAATACCGAACTCCCAGTGCAGCATCAAGAAAAACCACAAAAATTGGAGGATGAGCAAATGGGTTCACAGTCCACACGAGGAGACACTTAGAACCCAGTGGCCACAGTTGACCTACAAAGAGAGATTTCAGCACTGCAGCCTCGTGTTCATTGGAAAATAAGATACCATGTCCTCCAGGTCACATAGATGAAGACACATCTTTGATGGTCTTACTACAAAGGAAGCTAAAGCTCCTGACAACCACTTATATTTCATGTGCCCAATCTCAGAGGCATTTTCTCCAGAAGTCTTTAGGCCAGCAGAGCTTCATGTTTGTGGAGTGTTTACCATGTCACTTACTTTTGGAAACTCCTCTTCCACCTCCAAGTTTGTGAACTCCTGAGCATATTCAATTCCTGATATGTATTCACAGATTTTCTAACTCCTCTCTTCTAAATGTCGTATTTGGTGCGAAGGTAATGCCAAGGCATTGTTCTGGATGAGAGTGGGAAGATTTTTGTGTAGCACATATTTGTATACACATTGGATTCATTTTCCAATTTTTCATTCAAAATACTCAATCCCTGACACTATACCATACCCTACTAGGCTCTGACTACTATTCCTGACATGATGGAGAATAATAACCCAAACAGAATAGAAATACAAGAAAATCAGAGGAGGCATGGTGTACATTTGGACTTGCCTTTTCCATTATATAGCTTAGGAGTTATAAATCTAGTCAATTTTTTGTTTAAAGAGTTCTCCATGTGTTTTTAAATTTATCAAATATGTGAATTCCTTTCTCCCCCATTTCTCTGTATCCTATTCAGTACATGTATTTTTATATGCACATATAAAATCGTATCTTGTATCATACGTACTTTCTTGTGAGGTGGCTGACATGTCAGATACAAATTGTGAGAAGAGATCACTCCTCCTAAACGCTGTTGAAACTGAAAATTCAACTTATGGGTGGGCTTCCTAGTTGAACAACTTTATACATAAATCCATGTTCAGTAAAATGAATATTTTTGGATACGTGGATGATATATATTTCACGATGAATTTTGATTGGTATATATATTGCTAGTTTTTAATGTCTCTGTGTATGTTTGTGTGTGTGTGTGTGTATATATATATATATATATATATATATATATACTGTCCAGATTTTTAAACATATGAAATATATGTGTCTTTGGCCACTCTTTGGGAAGCCTTACCTGTGAGAGTTCTGTAGAGCTTTCATTTAAATGAGCTTCCTCAACATTTAATGGTTCCTGAATGAATTGAAACCCACAGTGCCACAAACTTCATCCTTGAAACATGGCTTAATAAATACCATGAAATTTTTGAAATTCCCATGACCAAGTGTCACTGGAGAAACTTTGGATGTCTTCTTGCTGATCATGAATGTACCAGACAGTGCCTTGACTGATTCTGTTTCATGGAAATTGTGTAGAACAGAGATGCCAGTAAGTTGGAGCCTGCTGAGGAGAAGTGGGCCCTGAGTTGTGGTGTGCAGGTGTATGATAAAACATCTGAGGTGGGGCCATGTGGATCTGCCATTGACTTCCGAGTGGCTTTTGGCTGACATGGTGCAGCCAGCAGACCCTTATATGTAAAGGCATCTTTTTATATGGAGAGGTTTCAGGGCAATGTTCAGAATCAGTTTGTTATGGACAAGGGGGCAAGCTATGTGGGGTAGAAGCCTGGTTGGTGAATTCTCCTGAAGACCCTAACCCTCCACACATGACAGAACTCCCTCCTGCTCTGTGTCCCAGTTGAACTCCTTGTATTTCATGAAGCAAATACAAAAACCCCAGTGCAGAACCAAGAAACACCACGACAATTGTAGGATGACCAATTGGCTTCACAGTCAATACGAAGAGACACTTAGCCCCCAGTGGCCACAGATTACCTACAAAGAGAGAATACAGCACTGCTGGCTCATGTTCTTTGGAGAATAAGAAACCAAGTCCTCCAGGTCACATAAATGCAGACCCATCTTTGATGGTGTCATACAAAGGACAGTAAATCTCCTGAGAAAAACATGTAGTTCAAGTGCCCAACCTCAGAGGCAGTTTCTCAAGAAGTATTTAGGCCAGCAGAGTTGCATGATTGTGGAGTGTTCATCCTGTCGCTTACTTTTGAAAACTCCTTTACAACCCCCAAGGTTGTGGTCTCCTGAGCATTTTCCATTCCAGATATGTATTCACAGATTTACTAATTCTTCTCCTCTAATTGTGTCTTACTTGGGGTGAAGGTAATGTCAAGGCATTGTTCTGAATGAGAGTGGGAAGATTTTTTGTAGCACATATTTCATACACAATGGATTCATTTTCCTATTTTCCATTCGAATTACTGAAACCCTGACACTAACCCACACCCTACTAGACTCTGACTACTAATCCTAATATGATGGAGAAAAATAACCCAAACAGAATAGAAATACAAGCAGTTCAGAGGAGGCATGGTGTATAGTTGGACTTGCCTTTTGCATGATAAAATGTAGGTGTTATAAATCTGGTCAATTATTAATTGAAATAGTTCTTCATGTGTTTTGAAAGGTATCAATTATGTGAATTCCTGTCTCCCCTTATCTGTTGCCTATTCAGCACATGTATTTTTATATGCACATATAGAATCCTACCTGGTACCACACGTACATTCTTGTGAGGTGGCTGACGTGGCAGATACAAATTGTGAGAAGAGATCATTCCTCCTAAACGCTGTTGGAACTGAAAATTCAACCTATGGGTGAGCTTCCTAGTTGAACAACATTATACATAAATCCATATTCAGTAAAATAAATATTTTTGGATCTGTGTATGATATGTATTTCATGATGAATTTCGATTGTCATATATATTGCTACTTTTTTATATCTCTGTATGTGTTTTGTGAAAAATCTACACCCTCTAGATTTTTCAAAATATGAAATATATGTCTCTTATTATACACTCCCTAAATTCATTCATGTTCATGTATGTGGTTTTATAATCAACTTTTCACAAGATTATTTTCAGATATATTCATCCACCTCAAATACATATTTGTTTTCTAGTACTGAAAACTCACTTCAGTGAAGGGTGCATACAAATCCTTATATTTCTACAGTAACTGACCCAGGTTAACATCAATACAAGTAGATTCCTATGGGAAATGTTGTGCATTTTGATGTTCATTTTTATTCAACACTGGTACATTACTATTTCTTCAGTTTATGGACATCTTAGAAAATAGATTTCATCCACATTTCACAAATTTAAATGCATTTGGTACACTTTCTATCACTTCCTGCTTAAGATCACACGTATTCCTCCTTTTTTTTGACTGGTTTTTTCATGACAGTTCTTCCTAACGCATTATTTTTGATTTCCATAATCTTTTTGAAGCAAAACTCACACTCTCTTTATGATAAACCATAACACTTACATTACCATTAGATGTATAATTGGATGGAATGAATGATTGTATATCAACGTAAGATTTCCTGTATATTTTCAGATATCAATTTATTGCAATTTCCAAATTAGATACCAGTTATATTATTTATTCACAGTATGGACTATTCATGCATTATCTCTATATTCATAGAAAAAGCGTACACCTATTTTTATCCCCAATACTATTTAATGAGTTTTCAAAATATAGCTCCCCTTAATGGTAGAAGAAATACTCATGTCACCAGAACTACATATATATTTTATCACAGTAATATTTTGGAAAAAAATGCAAAGATCACACTTATGTCTGTACCAACTCCTAATTTGAATGTGAGTATGAATTACTAAAAACATCCATGTCCAGGATGCCTAAGGCTCTCAAATGTCAATTCTATTGGTGAGTACATATCTGTTTCATCCTAAGATTATATATTCAATCTCAACCATGTTGAAAATGTCTAAACCTATCACTCACTTTATACTTTGCCTGATTTCCTAATGTCACTATTGATATCTATTTTTCTACATATTTTGCCCAGTTCATCATAGTGACTGATTCTTCAGATTTGCTGACATTTACATTCACTATCTAACGAAAATCCTATTACTAAAAAAGTCTTGGTCCAACTCCTAGACTCACTCTTCTTCCTAAACTTATTAACTTCCTAATCCTCCTGACTACCACTTTTTGACTGGATGTTCTCTTTTACATTCAATCATCTGAGGTACAGTGTTTTAGCCTACAGATGTTGCACATCATAGGATATATATCTTATTCACAAATTCACAAATTTATAGGCATTTGCTTCACTTTTAATCACTTCCTGCGTCAGAACACATGTATTCCTCCAGGTTTCTTGACTGTTTTTTTCATGAGAATTTTTTCAAAACACATTATTTTCGATTTCCAAAAACACTTTTGAAGCAAAACTCACACATTCTTCATGATACACCATAACGCTAATATTACCATTAGATGTATTACTGGTTGGAATGAATGATTGTATATCAATATAAGATTTCCTGTACATATTCAGATATCAGCTCAATCCATTACTTAAAGTTGGAACAAGTTTTATTATTTATTCACAGTATGGTCTATTCATGCTTTATCTCTATATTTATAGACACAGGGTACACCTCTTTGTACCCCTAATACTAATTTTACATCTTTAATATATTGCTCCGAGAAATGGTGGAAGAAATACTCATGTCACCTGATCTACATATACATTTTATCACAGAAATATTCTGGAAAAAAATGTAAAGGTCACACTTATGACTGTATCAAAGCCTAAATGGAAAGTGAACATGGATTACTAAAAACATCCATGTATAGGTTGCCTTTTGCTCTCAAATGTCAATTCAATTGGTGACTACATTTTTGTTTCTTCCTAAGATTACGTATTCAAACTCAACCCTGTTGAAAGTGTCTAATCCAGTCACTCACTTTATACTTTGCCTGATTTTGTAATGCCTCTATTGATATCTGCGTTGCTACATATTTTCCCCAGTTCATCATACTGAGTGACTCTTCATATGTCCTGACATTTACATTCACTCTCTAACCGAAACCCTATTGCTAAAGACCTTCTGTTCCAAATCCTATATTCACTCTTCTTTTTAAACCTACGGAATATCTTCCTAATCCTACTGACTATCCCTTTTTGATTGGATGTTCTCTTCTACATTCAATCATCCAAGGTAAAAGGTTCTATGCCATTGTATATCGTGTTATCTGAGACATCTTTGCAGAACATAATTCAAATCTAAGTATCCCAATCAAGGGCCCAATGCCCTTCTGGGATTCAAATCATACCGAGATTTCTGTTTTCATACTTATATTTCACCTCTGTATACTTGTAAATATCGCAGGAAATGATTACTAACCCAAAATGAACCTGTTACTATCCCTAAACATACACTGTTCCCTCAATCTCATTTTACAGAAGAGCAGGGACAGAGTGGTTCTTACAATACAGGAAAGTAGTGGACTTTCCACCTGCTGAGAACCTCAAATGTCCATGCAGAAATGATACCTGGAGAAGTTGTAGGTATGTATGTAGGACCTGAGAGAGCAAAATTCATCTTCCATGGCAAACAACCTTGTCTGGATGAGGGATGTGTCTGAATCAGCCTCTCTATTCTTATTTTAGAGAAAATGGACCGAACCAGGCCTGTGTGGAGAGCTGTTCCCAGGTGCCAATGGTTGATATACCATTCTAACTTGTGAAATTGTCACAGGAAGTAGGGGCAGACTCCATCTCATTGGACCCTTGGAAGCAACTCTTAGGACAAAGTTGTTGCCAAGGCAGTGACCTCATTCAGTTCCAAAGAAAGTGGCAAACCTCATTTTCTTGGTGATGGAACTCTCTGAACTTGGTATCCAAGAAGCCAGGCACCGAGGGGCAGTCCCAGTCCCAGTCCCAGTGGGCTCACTTGTTAGGATTTACCAAGGACAGTGTGAGTCTTTCTTGGTAACTACTGATTTGAGGATGGCCAAAAGCCAGGATAGCTCTGAAGTGGGACCTTTCCTGAGAAAGCAGGCAGTGGCTCACCACTTTTTCCTCACAACTTCACAGAGTTGGCCAAGGAAACCAGATGTGAGAGAGGACAGGCCATTTCAGGGGATCATAGTATGGCCCACCATTCAGAGGACACTCCAGATAGTCACAGACCTACTTGGGGGAAGGAGGTGCCATTGTGGGAGTGGGTGTGGATTTGTGGTTTTGTCTCATGTTCTGAGAATAGGTTGGAAAGGCGGTTTGTTTGGTTTGGAGTGGACAGTTTCTAGTATGTTGTTTGACAAGGTGAGTGTTTCTTTGTCTGTGTATCCCAGTATGTCCGTTGTTATAGACATTAGAAAAGAGAATGCATTAATGGATATGTCCAGTCTAGTATAAATCTTCCCCTAATTATTTCTGGCCAATTTATGAATGGACTGCAGCTTGTCTTATCGATGGGCAACACCTGCTATCTTCCTAAGTTGAAGTTTTCTTCCTGAATTCTGGCCACTCTCCAGAATAGGCTCATGGTTTTGTGTCCAAGATATGTACCACCTCCAAGCTCTGTGACATGGCCATGTACTGGAGAGCTGAAGAGAATGGCGAGCATCTCAGAAAACTTGGATATCATGGTGATCAGGAAAGTCTCAGTGGAGAAACCCTGCTTGGGGCCTTTTGCTTACTTATTGTTGTGTTGCACTGAATGTCAGGAAGGTCTTTGCCTCAGGCCACCTCTTTGTGAAGCCTGAAGAAAACTGTTTTCTTTCCAAATCCTATATTCAAATGGAAATGAATGGGCATCAACTGTGGCTCTTCGCTTAATTGCTTTGGAAAGGGATGTGTCTGAATTAGCCTCTTGGCCCTGTGTGTGGCTGTGGCATAGATTCTCACCACCTGATGGATCTATAGAATGATCTCATGTGTGCATCCAAAACCATAATAGCAAAAAGTCAGTCATTGTGGATGAAGTCTCTCCCCTTCCTCTGTGAGGTTCCTGACCTCCATCAAGTGAGAATAGGTTTTCTTTGGGTCAAATGAGTTCTTCAAAGCCCTGCAGAGGTGCTTGGGTTTTCGCATGACTCCAAATCACATAAAAAATCTATTCCTGAAATTAGTAGTCCTCAAATGGGAGAAACAGAGCAGTATTAATGGCAGGCTTATTTGATCACTTCTGGTTTACAGGAAAGATGTCCAGGCCACCCTGACTTCAGGCCAATAAGGGGCAAGCGAGCTTAATTTGGACATTGTAATAGGCTGCACCCCAAATGGAAAACTCCAGTCAGAGGTGAAGATAATTGACTATATGGAAGAAGATGAGGGCCATGTGGGAGTGTTTTGGTTTTAATTTTGGTTATTTGTGTAGCGGTTGGAAGAAATGACTGTGTCCACCAGGGCTTGAACTCTGGTGTGATTCCCTTTAGAGACTGAGTTGTGGAACTCACCTCAGAGAAGTATTGCCATGAAATATGTTGGGATTTTAGGAGGCCACGCATGAGAGTCACCCTTGAAAACTGAGATCTAGGCCCAGGGTTGATTTCCACAGAGCACTGGGAATCTCAGCCAGGATATCACATGATTTTATTCTTAAAGACAAGGCAGCCATAGTTGAGAGTCAAAACACACATGGTCCTCACATTGTAGACCTCAATGGGCCTGGCTTCCTGTGACATTTTAGCCACTCTTTGGGAAGCCTTGGCTCTGAGATTTCTCCAGAGCTTTCATTGAAATGAGCTTCCTCAACTTTTAATGGTTACTGAATGAATTGAAACCCACAGTGCCTCCAACTTCATGCTTGAAAAATGGCTAGATAAATACCATAAAATTTTTGAAATTTCCGTGACCAGGTGGCACTGGAGAACCTTTGGATGTCCTGTTGCTGATCATGAGTATAGCAAACAGTGCCTTTATTTACTGAGTTACAAGAAAACGGTGTAGAACAGAGATGGCAGTAAGTTGGAGCCTGCTGACCAGTGGGTCTACAGCAGTGGTGGGCAGTTGTGTGATAAAACATCAGTGGTAGGGCCATGAGGATCTACCATTGGATTCCAAATGGCTCTTGACTTACATGATGCAGCAAGCAGACCCTTATATGTGTAGACATCTTGTTATATGATGAGGATTCAGGCCAATGTTCAGAATCAGGTTGATATGGACAAGGGGGCAATGGGGCAAGCTATGATGGATAGAAGCATGGTTGGTGCATTCTCCTGCAGACCATGACCCACCACACGGGACAGAACTCCCTCAAGTACTGTGTCCCAGTTGAGCTCCTTGTATTTTGTAAGGCAAATACCAAACTCCCAGTGCAGCTGCAAAAAACACCACAAAAAGTGGAGGAGGACCAAATGGCTTCACAGTTCACACGGGGAGACACTTAGTCCCCAGTGGACACAGTTTACGTATAAAGAGAGAATTCAGCACAGCTGCCTCATGTTCATTGGAAAATAAGAAACCATGTCCTCCAGGGCACAGGGATGCAGACCAAGCTTTGATGGTCTCACTACAAAAGAAGCCAAATATCCTGACAACAACATATATTTCAAGTACCCAACCTCAGAGGCAGTTTCTCAAAAAGTTTGAAGGCCAGCATAGGTCCATTTTTGTGGAGTGTTTACCCTGTCCCTTACTTTTGGAAACTCCTCTACCACCTCCAAGGTTGTGAACTCCAGAGCATTTTCCATTCCAGATATACATTCACTGATTTTCTAACTCTTCTCCTCTAATTGTGGCTTACTTGGGGAGAAGGTAATGTGAAGGCATTGTTCTGGATTAGAGTGCTAGGATATTTTTGCAGCACATATTTGCATACACATTGAATTACTTTTCCAATTTTCCTTTTGAAATACTGAATCCCTGACACTAACACACACCTACTAGACTCAGAATACTCTTCCTAATATAATGGAGAAAAAAACCCAAACAGAAAAGAAATACACGCAGTTCAGAGGAGGCATGTTGTATAGTTGGAATTGCCTTTTGCATTATATAAGGTAGGAGTTATAAATCTATTCAATTTTTAATTGAAATAATTTTCCATGTGTTTCTAAAGTTAAGAAATATGTGATTTATTTTTTCCCTTTCTCTGTAGCCAATTCACACATGTATATTTATATGCACATATAGAATCCTAACAGGTATCACACGTACATTTTTGTGAGGTGGCTGACTTGGAAGTTAAAAATTGTGAGAAGAGATCACTCCTCTTAAACGCTGTTGTAACTAAAATTCAACATATAGGGTAGCTTCCTATTTGAACAACATTATACATAAACTTATGTTCAGTAAAATAAATATTTTTGCATCTGTGAATGATATATATTTAATGATGAATTTGGATTGGAATATATATTGCTACTTTTTAATGTCTCTCTTTGTGCGTGTGTGTCTATATATATATATATATATATATATATATATATATATATATATATATACACACTCCACAGATTTTTCAAAATATAAAATATATGTGTCCTATATACACTCTCTAAATTCATTCATGTTCATGTATGTGGATTTATAATGAAATTTATACAAGATTATTCCCAGAAATATTCATCCACCTAAAATACATATTTGTTTCCTAGTACGGAAAACTAACTTCAGTGACTGGTGCATACAAATCCTAATAATTCTACAGTAACTGACCCCGTCTAACATCAATGCAAGTAGATTCCTATGGGACATGATATGTAATTGGACGTTCATTTTTATTCAACACTGGTACAATATTATTTCTTCAGTTTTTGCACATCATAGGATATGAATTTCATCCACAATTCACAAATTGATAGGCATTTGTTTCAAATTTAATCACTTCCTGCTTCAGAACGCATGTATTGTCAGGGTTTCTTGACAGGTCTTTTCATGAGAATTCTTTCCAAACACATTATTTTCAATTTCCATAATCACTTTTGTAGCAAAACTCACAAACTCTTCATGATAAACCAAAAAACTAATATTATCATTAGATGTATAACTGGTTGTAATGAGTGATTGTATATCAATATAAGTATGGTCTATTCATGCTTTATCTCCATATTCATAGACACAGGGTACACCTCTTTGTACCCCCAATACAAATTTTATGTCTTCAATATATTGCTCCCAGAAATGGTGGTAGAAATACTCATGTCACCTGATCTACATATACATTTTATCACAGTAATAATCTGGACAAAAATGTAAAGGTCACACTATGATTGTACCAAAGCCTAAATGTAATGTGAACATGAATTACTAAAAACATCCATGTCCAGGTTGCCTAATGCTCTCAAATGTCAATCCTATTGGTGACTACATATTTGTTTCTTGCAAGGATTATGTATTCAAACTCAACCCTGTTGAAAATGTCTAATCCTATCGCTCACTATATACTTTGCCTGATTTCGTAATGTCACTATTGATATCTGCTTTTCTACATATTTTCCACAGCTCATCATAGTGACTGACTCGTCATATGTGCTGATATTTACATTCACTCTCTAACTAAAACCCTATTACTAAAGAACTTTTAGTCCAAATCCTATACTCACTCTTCTTCCTAAACCTACCAAATATCTTCCTAATCCTACCTACTATCCCTTTTTGACTAGATATTCTCTTCTACATTCAGTCATCCAAGGTACAAGGTCCTATGCCATTGTATATCGATTTAACTTAGACAACTGTGCAGAACATAATTCAAAGCTATCTATCCCAATCAAGGGCCCGATGACCTTCTGGGCTTCAAATCATACCTAGATTTCTGTTTTCATACTTCTATTTCACCTCTATATTCTTGTAAGTATCGTAGGTTCCCAATACCATTATTCATCACACAGAATGATTCCTAACAAAAATCAAACCAGTTATTAACCCTAAACATACACTGTTCCTTCAATCTCATTTTACAGAAGAGCAGGGACAGAGTGGTTCTTACAATACAGGAAAGCAGGGGACCTTCCACCTGCTGAGAACCTCAAAGGTCCATTCAGAAATGATACCTGGAGAAGTTGTAGGCAGGTATGAAGGTCCTGAGAGAGCAAAATTCATCTTCCATGGCGAGCAACCTGGTCAGGAAGACGGGATGTGTCTGAATCAGCCTCTCTCTTCTTATTGTAGAGAAGACTGACCTGACCAGGCCTGTGTGGAAAGCTGTTCCCGGGTGCCTATAGTTGATATACCATTCTAACTTGTGAAAGTGTCACAGAAAGTAGGGGCAAACTCCATCTCATGGTAGCCCTGGAAGCAACGGTTAGGACAAAGTGGTTTCCAAGGCAGTGACCTCATTCAGTTCCAAGAAAGTGACATACCTCATTTCCTTGGTGATGAAACTCTCTGATCTTGGTATCAAAGAAGCCAGGCAGCCAAAAGTAGTCCCAGTCCCAGTACCAGTGGGCTCATTGTTTTGATTTTCCAAGGACAGAGTCAGTCTTTCTTGGTACCTACTGATGTGAGGAAGGCAAATGCCAGGAGAGCTCTGGAGAGGGACTTTTCTTGAGAAAGCAGGTAGTGCCTCACCACTTTTTCCTGACAACTTCACAGAGTTGGCCAAGAAAACCAGATCTGAGAGAGGACAGGCCATTTTCGGGAATCATAGTATGGCCCACCATTCAGAGGACACCCCGGATAGTCACAGACCTACTTGGGGAAAGGATGTGCCTTTGTGGGAGTTGGTGTGTGTTTGTGGTTTTGTCTCATGTTCTGAGAATAGGTAGGAAAGGTGGTTTGTTTGGTTGGATTGGACTGTTTCTACTAAGTTTTTGACAAGCCGAGTCTTTCTATGTCTGTGTCCGTTGTTGTTGACATTAGAAAAGAGAATGCATTAATGGATGTGTCCTGTCTAGTATAAATCTTCCCAAAATTTATCCTGCACTATTTGTGAATGGACTGCAGCTTGTCTTATCGATGGGCCACACCTGCTATCTTCCTAAGTTGGTGTTTTCTTCCTGAATTCTGGCCACTCTCCAGAATAGGCTCATGGTTTTGTGTCCAAGATATGTACCACCTCCAAGCTCTGTGACATGGCCATGTACTGGAGAGCTGAAGAGAATGGCGAGCATCTCAGAAAACTCAGATATCAGGGTGACCAGGAAAGTCTCAGTGGAGTAACCCTGCTTTTTGCCTTTTGCTTACTTATTGTTCTGTTGCACTGAATGTCAGGAAGGTCTTTGACTCAGGCCACACCTTTGTGAAGCCTGGAGAAAACAGTTTTCAAATGGAAATGAAGGGAATCACCTTTGGCTCTTTTCTTAATTGCTTTGGAAAGGGATGTGTCTGAATCAGCCCCTTGGCCATGTGTGCGGCTGTGGCTTAGATTCTCAGCACCTGATGTATCTAAAGAAAGATCCCATGTGTGAATCCAAAACCAAAATGGCCAAAAGAGCAGTCATTGGAATGAAGCCTCTCGCCTTTCTCTGTAAGGTTCCTGACCTCCATCAAGTGAGAATAGAGATCCTTTGTGTCAAATGAGTTCTTCACAACCTGCAGAGGCTAGCCCATAGGTGCTTGGGTTTTCTCATGACTCCAATTCACATAAAGAATCTAACCCCTAAGTCAGTAGGCCTCAAATTGGAGAATTGGAATTTTATTAACGGCAAGCCTATTTGTTTACTCCTGGTTCACAGTAATGGTATCCAGGCCACCCTGAAGGTATGCAAATGAGGTGCAAGGATGCTTATTTTGGACACTGTCTTGGGCTGTGCCCCTCATGGAAACCTTCAGGCAGAGTTTATGATGAGTGTTTATATGGAAGAAGATGAGGGACGTGTGGGAGTATTTTGGTTTTAATTGTATTCATTTGTGTCACGGAAGAGTTGACTGGGTCCATCTGGGCTTGAACTCTGGTGTGATTCCCCTTACAGACTGAGATCTGGAACTGAACTCAGAGAAGTATTGCCATGAATTGTGATGGGATTTTAGGAGCCAACACAATTCATGTCAATAATTCTCTGAGGTCAGTTCCAGAACTGCCCAGTCTTCCCTAACCTGGGAATCACAGCCAGGATATTACATGATTTTATTCTGAAAGACTTGGCAGGCATAATTGAGATTCAAAACACACTTGGACCTCGCTTTGTAGACCTCAATGGGCCTGGCTTCATGTGACTTTTTGGCCACTCTTTGGGTAGACTTGCCTGTGAGAGTGCTCCAGAGTTTACTGAAATTAGCTTCCTCAGCATTTAATTGTTTCTGAATGAATTGAAACCCACAGTGCCTCCAACTTCATCCGTGAAATATTGCTGGAAAATTATCATAAAATTTTTGAAATTCCCATGACCAGCTAAAACTGGAGAACCTTGGGATGTCCTCTTGATGATCATGAGTATACCAGACAGTGCCTTGATTGACTGGGTTTCAAGAAAATGGTGTAGAACAGAGATGCCAGTAAGTTGGAGCCTGGTGAGTAGTGGGACTAGAGCAGTGTTATGAAAGTGTGTGATAAAACATCTGTGGTGGGCCATGTGGATCTTCCATTGGCTTCCAAATGCCTTGTGACTGACATGGTGCAGCCAGTAGAGCTTTTATTTGATAGAGGGCCCAATGGAGCCTTATGGGCTGAGTATATTGCCCCTGTATCCACTTCAAAGTTTACTGGGGTCCCCTTCACTTCAAAAGTTACCCCAAACTCAGGGAGGGGATCTGAGCCCCAACTTTTGTAGTCATCCTCCAGAGTCAGAATGGCTGGCTGGCATGGCTGTCTCTTTCTAGGGCACTCGTGGGCCCAGTGTCCTTTTTCTTTAGAATAGGCACATTGATTTGAGGCCAGGGATGGCCTCGGGCATGGGACCAGGTATCTCTTCCTGTCTCCCTATTTCTTAATTTCTGGCCCTTTTGGTGTTCTGACCAGGACCTTAGTCAACGCCGTAGTCTGTCTTTTGTTTCTTTTATCCTCCCTTTGCTCCCTTCTCTTCCTCAGTTTCTCTCTTATAGTATACTTTCTCGGCTTCTCTGACTAAATCTCCCAAAATCATATCTTGTAATCCATCTAAGTATTGTAACTTTCTTTTAATATTTAGGGCAGCTTGCCCAATAAAGGCCATTGTGACAGATGCTTTTTGATGCTCTGCCTGAGGATTGAAAGGTGTATATCTTCTATATGCCTCCATAATTCTCTCTAGAAACATAGAGGGAGATTCATTAGGCCCTCGAATAATCTCTCTTACCTTGGCCAAATTATTTGGAACCCAGTGAAAAGTGGACAGATGCTTTCTTACATTCAAATGTGTTGAGGATCCAGTTTGGTCGCTTCAAGGAAAGCTGGCTTTGATTATGTTGGGAAGATGTGTCGGTCTCCCATCTGGTCCGAGGACATTTTTTCTAGCTTCCAGGAGGATTCTCTTTTGTTCCTCTGTCATGAAGAGAGTCCCTAAAAGTTGTTGACAGTCATTCCAAGCAGGCGGGTATGAAAACATCAATGATTCAACCAGACCTGTGAGCCGGGTAGGGTCCTCGGAAAAAGGGGGATTGTTATTTTTTCAGTTATATAGGTCTGAAGAGGAGAAAGGCCAATACTGGTAGGCTTGCAATTTTCCCCCATTGTTGTCATCAATCATTGGCCCGTAGGGACATAGGGGGAGCATCACGGGAGTTACAGGGTTTTCAATGATTCACAGCCAGCGAGTTTCTTTATCCGGGCCATCTTCCTCCAGGGGAGGAGGTCTGTGTGTGCCACGGGGGAGTTATCTGGAGGGCCCTGGGCCAGCTTAGCTTCCTCCAATGGCGAAGAGGCTGAGTCAGCTGCAAGGGAATCACTTAGAGTGTGTTGGTGGTTGGAGGAAGAGGAGAGGGGATAAGGAGGGGGAGGAGAGTCCAGTAGAGTCAAATCTTGTGACTCAGGGAGAACAGAGGGTGGAGTAGGAGGATGAGCAGAGGGTTTGAGAGATCGTGGGGGAAGCAATAGGAGTAGGGGAAGGGGCAAGGAAAGGCTTCACCCATGGAGGAGGAGATTTGCAGAGGTCCTACCAATTTAAGGTATATGGCTGTTGATCTGGATGGGTATTTTGGCCCAGCTGAAAGACAATATCTCTGATTTTTTAAATTAGTGGGAAGTAGAAAGATCTTTCTAGTGGCCATCCGACTCCAAAGGTGGGACATTCTGAGGCTCAGAGATTCTGGCCGGTCCGGAGTTTTACTGAAAAAGAAAGATTCTGAGCTCTTAAGCGAACTTTGGTCCAGTGATTAAGGGTCAGGGACAGAGGCATTGAAGTGCTCTGTCCCATGATGAAAGATACACAAACTAAATGCAACGACACACGACACAGATATAACAAGACCATAAAGACAGGCAATGGACGTACATCACTGAGACCAGGAATCAGTAGACAGCAAAACACGATGGGATGGCAATACCGAATCCGAAACAAAATATCACTGAATCGAGGAGACAATTGTTCCTTGATTTCCTGAGTCCTCTGCGGCGTCCCCCAGGGAGGTGCCCTGTGTCTCTGTGAGAGGTCTCTCAGCCAAAGTCGGAGAGAACTCAGGCTCTTCATCGCAAGCGATATTGCCAAGCCCTAACATGAATCCTGAAACCAGAAAGAGGTGCCTTACTTGCTCCGAGAGGAGCCCTTTGGGGTCTCTCGTCAGCCAGTGACGGAACTCGGTGGAACGTCAATATGTAAAGGTCCGGCGAGTGTCAGAGGAAGAGACCACCAAGAGACTGTCTCATGCAACAGCAAAGGGTTTATTTGGGGTCCAGCATGCTGGGGCTCAGAGCTCACTTGAATTGAGCAGAGAGCCCTGACAACAGTTTAAGCAGGGATTATTTACTTTCCTTGAGAGGGCAGGGAGGAAGTATACTGATGGGTAAGGGCGAGTGGGCGGTTTACATGCAACCTGGTGAGGGAGCATATTCTACAGTTTGGCAGTTGGGGACAGTATATTCTGGGAACAAGATTAGCAAACAGTTCTCAAGATTTCAACAGTGTTTTGTTAAGCATACAGAAAAACAGGAAGTGACAATTAACTATTTTAATAACCTTTCACTACCGACTATCCTTTTGGACTGGATGTTCTCTTCTACATTCAATTTTCCAAGGTACAAGGGCCTATGCCATTGTATATCGATTTATTCAAACCTAAGTATCCCAATCAAGGGCCCAATGCCCTTCTGGGCTTCAAATGTTACTTAGATTTCTGTTTTCATACATATATTTCACCTATGTATTCTTATACACATCACAGGTTCCCAATACCATTATTCATTCAGCAGAACGATTCCTAACCCAAATCAAACCTGTTATTAACCCTAACCATACACTGTTACCTCAATCTAACTTTACAGAAGAGCAGGGACAGAGTTAGTCTTACAATACAGGAATGCTGGGGATCTTCCACCTGCAGAGAACCTCAAAGCTCCATGCAGAAATTATCACTGAAGAAGATATAGGCACCTCTGAAAAACCCGAGACAGCAAAATTCATCTTCCATGGCAAACAACCTGGTCAGGATGAAGGGTTGTATCTGAATCAGCCTTTCTATTGTTAATGTAGAGAAGATGGACCAAATGAGACCTGTGTGGAGAGCTGTTCCCGGGTGCCTATGGTTGATATACCATTCTAACTTGTGAAAGTGTCGCAGGAAGCAGGGACAGCATCCATCTCATGGGACCCTTGGAAGCAACTCTTAGTACAAAGTGGTTGCCAAGGCAGTGAACTCATTCAGTTCCTCATGGAAGTAACCTCACCTCACTTCCTTGGGGAAGAAACTCTCTGATCTTGGGATACAAAAAGCCAGTCAAACAGTGCCAGTCCATGTCCCAGTCCCAGTGGTCTCAATTTTTGGAATTCTTGATAACAGGGTCAGTCTTTCTTGGTACCTACTTTGGACCATCCTGTTTGCATGGCCAAATGGAAGGAAAGCTCTGAAGAGGGGCCTTTCCTGAGAAAGAAGGTAGTGACTCACCGCTGGTTCCTGACAACTTCAGAGAGTTGGTTAAGGACACCAGATCTGAGACAGGACAGGCCATTTCGGGGCAACCTAGAATGCCCCACAGTCAGAGAACACTCCAGATATTCACAGACCTACTTGGGGGAAGAAGGGGCCTTTGTTGGTGTGGGTGAGGGTTTGTGGTTTTGTCTCATGTTCTGAGAATAGGTAGGAAATGCGGTTTGTTTTGTTTGGAGTGAACTGTTTCTAGTAAGTCGTTTGACAATGCGAGTGTTTCTGTGTCTGTGTACCCCACTGTGTCCGTGGTTGTAGATATTAGAAAAGAGAATGCATCAATGGATGTGTCCTGACTAGTAGAAAGCTTCCCAGCATTCCTCCTGCCCAATTTATAAATGGAATGCAGCTTGCCTTATTGATGGGCAACACCTGCTATCTTCCTAAGTTCCTGTTTTCTTCCTGAAATCTGGCCACTCTCCAGAAGAGGCTCATGGTTTTGTATCCAAGATATGTGCCACCTCCAAGCTCTGTGACATGGCCATTGTAGTGGATAGCTGAAGGGAATGGCGAGCATCTCAGAAAACTCAGATATCAGTGTGACTACTAATGTCTCAGTGGAGAAACCCTGTTTGGGCCTTTTGCTTAACAATTGTTCTGTTGCCCTGAATGTCAGGAAGGTCTTTCCCACATGCCACCCCTTTGTGAAACCTGAAGAAAACAGTTTTCAAATGCAAATGAATGGGCATCACCTGTGGCTCTTTGCTTAATTGCTTTGGAAAGGGATGTGTCTGAATCAGCCTCTTGGCCCTGTGTGAGGCTGTTGCTTAGATTCTTAGATGGGTGGATCTAAAGAAAGATATCATGTGTGCATCCAAAACCAAAATGGCTAAAAGAGCAGTCATTGTGGATGAAGTCTTTCCCCTTCCTCTGTAAGGTTTCTGACCTCTGTCAAGTGAGAATAAGGAAGACACACCAAGCCAATTGATGGCTACTTTTGGAAAAATTGTAGCACTGCTGATAGCGTCAGCATATACACCCCAACACTACCACAAGTGGCTTCACCAAGAGAGAGTTCACAATGCATAAAATTGATACATAGTCCTGACAAGTTCTGCAAGAATTTCAGGGATGGCTATTGCAGAAGCTGTAGATTGGTTTTATCTTTGACTTCAACGGCACTGGTATGAAGATAGAAATTCTGGCAATAATGGGTAAAGGAAAATTATTTAACATTCCAGAAGGCACTAAAAGAAAATAATTTTCTTAAAAATTTACATTATTTTGAAGAGAATTATTAAATATAATGAAATGAAAAGATGAAGTAAACAAACAGGTCTGTTAACTTCCTTTTTTGTTCACATATTAAAACAATGCTCAACAGTTGTTTACCCAATTTAAATTAAACCATTTAGATCACGTGAATAAAAAAATATTTGCATACATTTTTTTATGAGCACTCATCATATATGATATATGGACATACGTACATTCAAACATATAACACAAAACACAAGTGTGCACACATAATATAATACATACAACACATAACATAATAGTAAAGGCCTTATAACTTTTCACAGGTGAAATCACCAGTGCAATGTTTAAAAACTCTATAGTCAAAATATAGAACTGATCAGCAATACATTAACCTAGGTCTCAATGAGATCAAAAAAACAAATAAAACTTCATGATACGGGAAAGGGCAATAATAAAATAGATATTGAAAAAAGCATCCCTGTTCTGTCACAGATGTAAGGATAGTGAAACTGGAGTTTTGGATATCAGCTGTTATGGATTTGAGCCAAATCATCTTATTTTGGTCTATAGAAATCAAATAACTTAATCTCTCTGAAATCCAAATCTGCTGTTGTTCTTCCTGTGGAAACACACAAACAGACCCCTGACTCCAGACAATCACTGGGTCAGTACTTTAGTTAATCTCTCTGGAATCCAATTTGGCTGCTGTTCTCCCTGTGGAAACACATAAAGAGACTCCCGACTCCAGGCAATCTCTGGGTCAGGACCTTAGTTAATCTCTCTGTTATTTAAATCGGCTGCTGTTCTCCCTGTAGAAACACAGAAAAAGACCCCCGAGTCCAGACAATAATTGTGTCAGGACATTTCTGTTGTCCTGTTAGAATATCCTTCCAAAGTACCTTGAACTTATGCACATTTTTTGGACACATATGCTTTTCTGCAGCACTAAGTCCTGATGAATCCAAATTTAAAAAGTTTAGAGTAAAAAGGGTTATTTTAAGTTTATCTTTGAGGAATTCATACCCCTTCCCAATTGCGTCTTTTTGCTTTAATAAGTACATGTTAATAGTTTCATGTGCTCTTTCACTATGCATTGTCCCTGTGGATTGTATGGGATTCCTGTTATATGAGTAATGCCAAATGATGAGAAAAATTGTTTAAAAGAGGTAGGAGTATAATCAGGGGCATTATCTGTTTTTAACTGTTTTGGAATGTCCAAAGTGGCAAATTTTGTAAGTAATGAGCTATAACATCTTTAGTTTTTTCCCCCGCATGAAGGGAGCCCATCAAAAATCTAGAAGAAGTATCAACTGTAACATGCAAATATTTTAATTTTCCAAATTCTGGCAAGTGTGTGACATTCATCTGCCAAATATGGTTAGGTATCAATCCTCTAGGATTGACTCCAAGATTAACTTGTGGTAAAAAGGTCACACAATTTTGACATTGTTTTATTATTTTTCTATCTTTTTCCTTAGTTATTTTAAAACACTTTTGTAAAGTATTAGCATTGACATGAAACTTTTTATGAAAATTTGTAGCTTCTTCTAGTGTAGAGAAAATATGTATGTAAGTCATGTGTAGTTTAATCTGCTAAATCATTGCCAAAACTAAGGGCTCCAGGCAATCCTGTATGTGCCCTGATATGTCCTATAAAGAATGAATCTTTTCTGTCCCAGATTAGACATTGTATACTGGAAAGCAAAGAGAAAACAGTAGCGGAAGGGGAAATACTATCAGCATCTTCAAGGGATACTATAGCATTAACTATATACTGACTAAGGGGAAAATAAATTAAATACAGAATCTTTAAACATCACAAAAGCTTGTAATACTGCATTAAGCTCTACCTTTTGAGCTGATTGTTTGGGTAATAAAAATGTAAAAGTTTGATCAGGTGTAACTATTGCTGCTGTGCCATGATTTGTCTCATCAGTGAATATACTTGGAGCATTCATGATACTTGTTTTCTTGTCATTTTTGGAAAAATTACAGGATGCGATGACCAAAAAGACAATAAAAGATTACATGGTAAGTGGTTATCAAATGAAACATTTGATTTACACATGATTACTGCACAAGTATTTAACTCATTAGCTAATTTATCAATTTGATTCAAAGAATATGGAGTAATAATTTTATTGGGTGAAATTCCACACACTCACTTTGCTGCTTTTATTCCTATGAGTATTAATTGTCCCTCAGTCTCAGGATACCTAGTAATAATAGTGTGAGAAGAATAAGATAAATGAATCCATAATAATGGACCTTCTTGCCAAAATACTCCTGTAGAAATACTTTTTTTTTGTTGGTAGTACAATAAATAATAAAGGCAAAATTATATCAACTCTATCCAAATGCATATTTCCCATTTATGTTTCAATGATTTTTAATTCCTTTCTTGCTTCAGGTGTTAACATTCTGGGTGAATTTGGATCTAATAGACCTTTTAGGATATCAAATAAAGGTCCCAACTCTCCTGTTGGTATAATTAGTTAAGGCCTTATCCAATTTATGTCTCCTAATAACTTTGAAAGTCATTAGTTGATTGGAGTTGATCTACTCCTATTTGAATTTTTGGTGGACTGACCATGGTTGAGGATAATAGAACTCCTAAATAATTTATTGGAAATTTTAATTATACTTTATCTATTGCTATCTCTAGATTATAATTTTTTTTAATCAGTTTGTAAGTGTGACATAACATTCTAGCAATGTGTTTTTAGCTTTGTGTGCAAATGATACATCATCCATATAGTGAAATATTTGTAGTTAAGGATTTTGATTTCTAAATGGCAGGATTACTTTAACATAAATTTGACATGTAGTTGGGCTGTTAGCCATCCCTTGAGGGAGTAGTTTTCACTCTTACCTCTGATAAGGAGCTTCATGATTCAGTGCAGGGATAGTAAATGCAAAACGTGGACTATCCTCAGGATGAATTGGAAATGAAAAAAAAAAAACAATCTTTAATATGTATAACTATAACATACCTAGTTCTTGGCAAAGCAGACAATTGAGGAATCCCTGATTGAGCAGGTCCCGTAATAACCATCTCATTATTAATGGTTCTTAAATCTTGCAATAATCTCCATTTACCAGATTTCTTTTTGGTGACAAAAATGGGAGTATTATGGGGAGATACAGAAGGTTGTATATGTTCTTCCGCTAATTGTTGTTTGATCAGGTCATGGGCTGCTTGTATCTTTTCTTTAGTCAGGGGCCATTGAGGAACCCATACTGGTCTTTCTGATTTCCAAGTAATTTTTATTGTCTCAGTGGCCCTTTCTGAAAATCCAACACATTTTTGTCTGTTCCTTGATCTATTTGTGTTGGTGCTCCTATACCTTCTTCTTGTTTTTCTAATATTTTTCTTTTCCTAAAACCTTGTCTAGCCATAGTAGTGGGTGCATTTTGGTTGACCTTATTTGTTAATGTCAAACCTAATTGATCAAGGACATCTCATCCCCATTAGTTAACGGGAAGATGATCCAATACATATGGCTGTATAGTTCCTTCACATCCTTCAGGATCCTTCCAATCTAATACAATTGCACCTTTAAGGGGATTAGTCGCCACTCCTAGGCCTCAAAGCATTTGAGTGGCTTGTTGTAATGGCCAATGTTTTGGCCATTCTTGATGAGAGATGATGCTAGAGTTTGCACCTGTATCCAGTAGCCCATTAAATTCATGTCCTTGAATATTTAGTTTTAGCATGGGGCGAGAATCTAAATTTAAAGAAAGCATAGCCCAATCTACACCTGTGTAGTCTAATCCCATGAAACCTCTTTCTACAGAATGACTAGAAAATTTATTATGTAGGCTGAGTATTATTAATAACTGTGCTATTCTATCTCCTGGTGAAATTACTGATAAATCCTTTGGAGAACTGGCTATAATTTTTATTTCACCTTCATAATCGGAAACAATTACCCAAGGAATTATCCTAAGTCCTTTTAGAGTAGAAGAGCTGCATCCTAATAATAAGCCTACTGTTCCTTTGGGAAGAGGTACTTTCAGCCCTGTGGGAATTATTTGAACTCTCATCTCTGGAATTAGTACTGATCTGGCGGAGGCGCTGATGTCCAACCCTGTACTCCCTCTGGTTTGTCTGACGAGGGATCTGATAAAAAATGTGTCCTGTGCACTATCCTGATGGGGTTGCTGGGTTCCTCCAGTGCTCCGTATATTTGTGGTTTTGGGACCCAGAGCATTGGGCCCACCTCTCCATTTTTTGGCAGTGGAGCCCGATGCCTTTCTCCATAATATTGTGGATAAACACCTAGTCTTTGTTCATTTTTTGATAATGAAGTACCTTCTACGTTTGTTTGAGAATGACATTCATTAGCTCAATGTCTTCCTCTATGGCATCGTGGGCAAATACACGGTATTCTACTCCTTTGATTCCTAGTTTTGTTAAACCCTCCTCCTATGGGGCAATTCCTTTTAAAATGTCCTTTTCTTCACAATTCTAGCATGTTCTTGGCCTGGCATCTAAAGCCTGTTTTACTGTAGCTGCAACGACTTGCTCTTATTCATTAATGTCTCTACATAATTTAATATATGTGTTTAAATCTTCATGTTTCCATGGCCTAATGATATCTCTGCACCAACAATTCCCTTGGTCATAAGCCAGTTGTTTTATTAATGGAATTGCTTGTTCTGTATTCCCAAAAACTCTGGTAGCTGTTTTAATAAGCCTATCTACAAATTCAGCATAAGATTCATTAGCTCCTTGTATTACCTTAGATAATTGACCTTGTAATCCTCCAAGTTCTTGTGAAGTCTTCCATGCCCTAACCACTTCTACAGCAATTAATTCGTATATACCATGATCATATGGAATTTGTTGCTGCTGATCCTCATTAGGTCCCTTTCCTAACAACATATCTAGATTTCTCTGAGGATAACCAGCTGCTGCATTTCGCCTAGCCGTCTCCTTGCAAAATTTCTCATTGGCAACCTTCCATAACAGGTATTGTCCTCCCTTTAGCACAGCTTTAGACATATTAGCCCAATCTACTGGCATCACATTTAAGTTGTTAATAGATTGGACCAAGCTTACAATGAAGGGTGCTTGAGGACCATAGGTTGTTACAGCCACTTTTAGCTGCTTCACTATTTTAAAATTTAAAGCAAGGTGAATTCTCTGCCCTCCTACCTAAAATACCGGGCATGTAAATACTTGAGATCCTGTCTCAGGAACCGAACTATCAACTGCGGGGGTTGGGGGCCTCCCAGCATATGGAGGTGGCCTTGTTAGTTGGACATTTACATCCTCTGGTGATAGAAAGGTGTTAGTAACAGTTTCCTGTAGAGGTGGCGCTGTTGTTGGACACTTATGCCCTCTGGTGATAGAAAGATGTTAGTAGCAGTCTCCTTTTGTAACTTTGCCCCTGATGGCTTTTTCTGCTCTAAGCTTTATTCCTCTATCTGTGTCTTAACTGAATGCTTTGGATTAAGCAAAGCAGATATGAACGTCCACAATGGCAATGTGCCAACTGGCTGAGTCCCTGGGCTGTTCTTTTCTACTCTTTTGAAATCTTCACCATGATGGTTCCATTATGATATACTTAACAACTCCTCCTTAAAAGGCCATGGGGTACATTTTTGTATTTTATCACTGTATGCCCTGACTGTTCTTGATTTTACTGATACACCTCCTTCCTCTAACAATTTACTTAACACTCTTTCAGTTTGTTTTTTACTAATTTCTGATCCCGTATTTCTACTATAATAAAACCCAACAAGATGACTCCAAACAAAACAGAGACAGACTGAAATAAAAAGGGAACAACAAAAAGTCATTATAGCCTTTCTTTCCTCCTGACATGTGTGTCCGTACTTTCTCCCTATCTGTTCCTCAGACGTGAATAGTTTTTCCTCATATGTGAGTGGTTTTTCTTCCGTCTCAATCATCTCCATGGACAGGCAGCTTAAAACAAAAGTGAAGCAAAACTAAAGAGGAATCTTAAAATGGCTACCCATCCTCTTGCCCTGCCCTCAGGGGCTAGCAGTTTACCTTATCACTTACCCTCAGTCGTTCCCTGTGCAAGCGAGGAAATGCTGCAGTCTGGCTGGGAAGAGTTAGGAGCCACTTGTCAAAAGAAATGAGCTTTATTTTTAGAAAAACACACGCCATACAAAACAGCTCCTCAGGAAAAACCCTCAGAGCCCAACTGCCACCACTGGCTTCCTTATAAAGTCTCTGTCACTCCCACAAGCCTCTCCACCTTCCACAATTCTCCTGCTCTTGAGGCCGATTGGTTGGGTTGCGTGGGTGGAGCCAAAAAAGTCCCCCAATGAGCAGCTCCGTGGTCTGAAAGGGCAGGGAAACTGTCCAATGAGCATCACCACAGAGGAGCCAATCAGCTAGATGTTGCTGGGGCCGCTGTGAGCCAATCATCAGCTTGCAGTCTGAAAGGGCTGGGAAACAGTTCAATGAGAATCTCCAATGAGCTAGATGTTGCTGGGGCCACTGTTAGCCAATAATCATCCAACAGCTGGAAATTTGCTGCCAGCTGGAAGTTTGCTGGGGCCCCTTCATATGTGGCTCTCAACAAATTCCTGTCTCCTTTCTCTGTAGCCTATTCAACACATGTATTTTTATATGCACATGTAGAATCCTACCTGTTTTCACACGTACGTTTTAGTGAGGTTTGTGACTTGGCCAATAGAAGTTATGAGAAGAGATCACTCTTCCTAAACGCTGTTGGAACTGAAAATTCAACCTATGGGTGAGCTTCCTAGTAGAACACCATTATACATAAAAACATTTTTAGTGAAATAATTATTTTTGCATCTGTGGATGGTATATATTTTATGATGAATTTCGATTGGCATATATATTGCTAGATTTTAATTTCTCTGTGTGTGTGTCTGTGTGTGTGTATATATATGTATATGTGTGTGTGTGTGTGTGTGTGTATACACACACTCTCCAAATTTTTCTAATTATCAAATATATGAGTCTTATTTTACATTCCTTAAAATCATTCATATTCATGTATGTGAATTTATGATCAACTATTCACAAGATTATTCTCAGAAATATACATCCACCTGAAATACATATTTGTTTCCTAGTACTGAAAACTAACTTGAGAGAATGGTGCATACAAATCCTAATATTTCTACAGTAATACCCAGTTTAACATCAATGCATGCAGTTTCCTATGGGACATGATGTGTATTTTGCAGTTCATTTTTATTAAACAGTGGTATATTAATATTTCTTCAGTTTATGCACATCATAGCATATATATTTCTTCCACAAGTTCACAAATTTATAGACATTTGTTTCAATTTCAATCACCTCCTGCTTCAGAACTCATATATTCCTGCAGGTTTCTTGACTGGTCTTTTCATGAGACTTCTTTCAAAACACATTATTTTCGATTTCCATAATCATTTTTGAAGCAAAACTCACACACTCTTCATGATAAACCATAACCCTCATATTACTGTTAGATGTATAACTGGTTGTAATGAATGTATGTATATCAATTAAAGATTTTCTGTATATTTTCAGATATCAAATCAATTCATTATTTAATGTTGGAATCATTTTTATTATTTATTCACAGTATGGTCTATTCATGAATTATTTCTATATTCATTGACACAGAGTACACCGCTTTGTTCCCCCAATATGAATTTATATGTCTTCAAAATATTGCTCCCAGTAATGGTGAAAGAAATACTTATGTCACCTGATCTACATATACATTATACCACAGTAATACTCTGGACACAGAAAGCAAAGGTCACTCTTATGTTTGTACCAAAGCCTTAATGAAAAGTGAGCATGGATTACTAAAAACATCCATGTCCAGGTTGCCAAATTGTCTCAAACGTAATTCCTATTGGTCGCTATATATTTGTTTCTTCCTAAGATTATGTATTCAACCTCAAGCCTGTTGAAAATGTCTAATTCTATCCCTCACTTTATACTTTGCCTGATTTTTAATGTCTCTATTGATATCTGCTAACCTACATGTTTTCCCCAGTTCATCATTGTAACTGACTCTTCACATGTCCTGACATTTACATTCACTCTCTTATTGAAAAGATATTGCTAAAGAACTTTTGGTCCAAATTCCATACTCACTGTTGTTTCTAAACCTAGCAACTATCTTCCTAATTCTACTGACTTTCCCTTTTTGACTGGATGTTCTCTTCGACATTCAGTCATCCAAGGTACAAGGTATTATGCCATTGTGTATCGATTTATCTGAGACATCTGTGAAGAACATAATTCAAAGCTAAGTAACCCACTAAAGGGCCCAATGTCCTTCTGGGCTTCAAATCTTACGAAGATTTTTGTTTTCATACTCATATTTCATCTATATATTCTTGTAAATATTGCAGGTTCCTGATACCATTATTCATCCTGCAGAATGATTCCTAACCCAAATCGAATGTGCTATTAATTCTAACCATACAATGTTCCCTCAATCTAACTTTACAGAAGAGCAGGGACAGTGTGACCAGGAAAGTCTCAGTGGAGAAACCCTGCTTTGGACCTTTTGCTTACCTATTGTTCTGTTGTCCTGAATGTCAGGAAGGTCTTATCCTCAGGCCACCCCTTTGTGAAGCCTGAACAAAACAGTTTTCAAATGGAAATGAATGAGCATCACCTGTGGCTCTTTGCTTAATTGCTTTGGAACAGGATGTGTCTGAATCAGCCTCTTGGCCCTGTGTGACTTAGATTCTCAGCACCTGATGGATCTAAAGAAAGATTCCATGTGTGCATCCAAAACCAAAATGGCAAAAAGTTCAGTAATTGTGAATGAAGTCTCTTTCCTTCCTCTGTTAGGTTCCTGACCTCCATCAAGTGAGAATAGGGATCCTTTGGGTCAAATGAGTTCTTGAAACCCTGAAGAGGTGCTTGGGTTTTCTCATGACTCCAAATCACATAAAGAATCTATACCTATCAGTCAGTAGTAGTCAGTCAATATTGCTCCCAGAAATGGTGGAAGAAATACTCATGTCACCAGATCTACATGTACATTTAATCACAAAAATATTCTGGACACAAAATTCAAAGTTCACATTTTTTATTGTACCAAAGCCTAAATGGAAAGTGAACATAGATTACTAAAAACATCCATGTCCAAGTTGCCTAATGCTCTCAAATGACAAACCTATTGGTGACTACATATTTGTTTCTTCCTAAGATTATATATTCAAACTCAACCCTGTTGAAAATATCTAAGCCTATCTCTCACTTTATACTTTGCTTCATTTCATAATGTCTCTATTGATATCTGCTTACCTAAATATTTTCCCAAGTTCATCATTGTGATTGACTCTTCACATGTGCTGACATTTAAATTCATTCTGTAACTATTGCTAAATAACATGTGTTCCAAATCCTACACTCACTCTTCTTCCTAAACCTACCTACTATCTTCCTAATCCTACCGACTATCCCTTTTTGACTGGATGTTCTCTTCGACATTTAGTCATCCAAGGTACAAGGTCCTATGCCATTGTATATGGATTTATCTGAGACATCTGTGCAGAGCGTAATTCAATGGTAAGTAACCCAATCAAGGGCCCAATACCCTTCTGAGCATCAAATCTTACTTAGACTTCTGTTTTCATGAGTACATTTCACCTCTATATTCTTATCAATATTGCAGGTTCCCAATACCATTATTCATCCAGCAAAATGATTCCTAACCCAAATCGAACCTGTTATTAACCCTAATCATACAGTGTTCCCTCAATCTTACTTTACAGAAGAGCAGGGACAGAGTTGGTCTTATAATACTGGAATGTAGGCGATCTTCTACCTGCTGAGAACCTCAAAGGTCCAAGATGTAGGCAGCTATGAAGGACCTGAGAGACCAAAAGTCATCTTCCATGGCAAACAACCTGGTCAGGATGAAGGGTTGTGTCTGAATCATCCTCTCTCTTCTTAATGTAGAGAAGATGGACCAAAGGAGGCCTGTGTGGAGAGCTGATTCCGGTTGCCTATGGTTGATATACCATTCTAACTTGTGAAAGTGTCACAGGACGTAGGGGAAGCCTCCATCTCATGGGACCCTTGGAAGCAACTGTGAGGACAAAGTGGTTGCCAAGGCAGTGACCTCATTCAGTTCCTGAAGGAAGTGACCTGACCTCACTTCCTTGGTGATGGAATGTGGGATCCAGGAAGCCAGGCACACAGAGCCAGTCCCAGTTCCACTCCCAGTGGTCTCACTTGTTTGGATTCACCAAAGGCTGAGTCAGGCTATCTTGGTACCTAGAGATGTGAGGATGGCCAAACGGAAGGAAAGCTCTGAAGAGGGGCCTTTTCTGAGAAAGCAGGTAGTGGCACACCACTGGATTTTGAAAAGTCTCAGTGAAGAAACTCTGGTTTGTGCCTTCTAATTACCTATTGTTCTGTTGCCCTGAATGTCAGTAAGGTCTTTGCCTCAGGCCAACCCTTTATGAAGCCTGATGAAAAAGTTTTCAAATGAAAATGAATGGGCTCCAGAATGGCAATATGTAAATCAATGGTTGTGCAACTGAAGTGATTCTGCAATCTGTATATGGGGTAAAAATGGGAGCTCATATCCCACTTGAATCAAAGTATGAAATATGATGTATCAAGAACTATGTAATGTTTTGAACAACCTACAATAAAAATTAATTAAAAAAAAAGAAAATGAATGGGCATCATCTGTGGCTCTTTGCTTAATTTCTTTGGAAAGGGATGTGTCTGAATCAGCCTCTTGGCCCTGTGTGAGGCTGTGGCTTAGATTCTCAGCACCTGATGGATCTAAAGAAAGATTTTATGTGCGCATCCAAAACCAAAATGGCCAAAAGAGCAGTCACTGTGGATGAAGTATCTCGCATTTCTCTGTAAGGTTCCTGACTTTCATCAAGTGAGATTAGGGATCTTTGGGTCAAATGAGTTCTTCCAAGCCCTGCAGAGGCTAGCCCATAGCTGCTAGGGTTTTCTCATGACACCAATTCACATACAGAATCTAATCCCCACGGTAGGTAGTCCTCAATTTGGAGAAGCAGAGCAGTATTAACGGCAGGCCTATTTGATCATTCCTGTTTCACAGGTAGGGTGTCCAGGCCACCTAGATTTTAGGCAAATGAGGGGCTGGGGAGCTTATTTTGAATACTGACTTGGGCTGCGCCCCTCATGGAAACCTCCAGCCAGAGTTTATGATGAGTGTCTATATGGCAGAACATGAGGGCCATGTGGGAGTGTTTTGATTTTATTTGTGGTCATTTGTGTGGCAGTTGGAAGAGATGACTGCGTCCACCTGGGCTTGCTCTGATTCCCCTTAGAGACTGAGTTCTGGAACTGACCTCAGAGGAGTATTGCCATGAATTGTGTTGGGATTTAAGAGGCCACGCATGAGAGTCGCCCTTGGAAACTGAGATCTAGTTCGAGGGTAGCTTTCCACAAGACACTGGGAATCTCTGCCAGGATATTATATGATTTTATTCTTAAAGACTTGGCAGCCTTAAACACACCCCAAAACACACATGGACCTCACATAGTAGACCTCAATGTGCCTGGCTTCATGTGACCTTTTGGAACTCTTTGGGAAGCCTTGCCTGTGAGAGTTCTCCAGAGATTTCATTGAAATGAGCTTCCTCACCATTTAATGGTTCCTGAATGAATTGAAACCCACAGTGCCTCCAACTTCATCCTTGAAAAATGGTTAGATAAATACCTTGAAATTTTTGAAATTCCCATACCCAGGTGGCACTGGAGAAACTTTGGATGTCCTGTTTCTGATCACGAGTATACCAGACAGTGCCTAGATTGACTGGGTTTCATGAAAATGGTAAAGAAGAGAGATGTCAGTAACTTGGAGCCTGTTGACTAGTGGGCCTAGAGAATTGGTGGGCAGGAGTGTGGTAAAACATCTGTGGTGGGGCCATGTGGATCCGCCATTGGCTTCCAAATGGCTTTTGACTGACATGGTGCAGCTAGCAGACCCTTCTATGCAAAGGCATCTTGTTATATGGAGAGTTTTCAGGGCAATGTTCAGAATCAGGTTGCTATGTTCAAGGTGGTTCAGGTTGCTATGTGAGATAGAAGCCTGGTTTGTGCTTTCTCCTGCATACCCTGATCCACCACAAGTGACAGAACTCCCTCCAGCACTGTGTGCCAGTTGAACTCCTTGTATTTCATGAAGAAAATACTTAACTCCCAGTGCAGCAGCAAAAAAAAAAAAAAACAGGAAAAGTGGAGGATGACCAAATGGCTTCATAGTCCACAAGGGGAAACACTTAGCCCCCACTGGCCACAAAGAGAGAATTCAGCACTGCTGCCTCAGGTTCATTGGAAAATAACATACCATGTCCTCCAGGTCACATAGATGCAGACACAGCTTTGTTGGTCTCACTACAAAGGAAGCTAAAGCTCCTGACAACAACATATATTTCAAGTACCCACCCTCAGATGCAGTTTCTCTAGAAGACTTTAGGCCAGCAGCACTCCATGTTTGTGGAGTGTTTACCCTGTCCCTTACTTTTGGAGACTCCTCTACCACCTCCAAGGTTGTGAAATCCTCAGCATTTTCCATTCCATAAATATATTCACAGATTTTCTAACTTTTCTCGAATTGTGTCTTACTTGGGATTGATGGTAATGTCAAGGCGTTGTTCTGGATGAGAGTGGGAAGATTTTTGGTAGCACATATTAACATACACGTTGGATTCATTTTCCAATTTTCCATTCTAAATACTGAAACCCTGACACAAACCCATTACCTAATAGTCTCTGACTACTAATTCTAATATGATGGAGAAAATTAACCAAAACAGAATAGAAATGCAAGCAGTTCAGAGGAGGCATGTTGTATTTTTGCACTTGCCTTTTGTGTTATATAGGGTAGGAGTTATAAATCTAGTCAATTATTTGTTGAAATAGTTCACCATGTGTATGTAAAGTTAAAAAATATGTGAATTCCTGTCTCCATTTCTCTGTAGCCTGTTAAGCACATGCAATTTTATATGCACATATAGAATCCTACCTGGTATCACATGTACATTCTTTTCAGCTGGCTGACTTTGCAGGTACAAATTGTGAGAAGAGATCACTCCTCCTAAATGCTGTTTGAACTGAAAATTCAAACTATGGGTGAGCTTCCTGGTTTAACAACATTATACATAAATCCATGTTCAGCAAAATGAATATTTTTGCATCTGTGGATGATGTATATTTCATGGTGATTGTCCATTGGAATATATATTGCTATTTTTAATGTCTCTCTGTATATATATATATATATATATATATATATAATATATATATAATACTCTCCAGATTTTTCAAATTATGAAAAATGGGTTTTACTATACACTCCCTAAATTCATTCATATTCTTGTATGTGGATTTATAATCAACTTTTCACAAAATTATTCTCAGAAATATTCATCCACCTGAAATACATATTTGTTTCCTATTACTGAAAACTAATTTCAGTGAATGGTGCATACAAATCCTAATATTTCTACAGTAAGTTTAACATCAATGCAAGTAGATTCTGATGGGACATGATGTGTAGTTTAACATTCATTTTTATTCAACACTGGTACATTACTATTTCTTCAGTTCATACATATCATAGGATATATATATTTCAAGCACAAGTTAGAAAATTTATAGACAATTTTTTCACATTCAATCACTTCCTGCTTCAGAACACATGTATTCCTCCATCTTTCTTGGCTTGTCTTTTCATGAGACTTATTTCCACACATATTATTTTTGATTTCCATAATCACTTTTGTAGCAAAACTCACACATTCTTCATGATAAACCATAACCCTAATATTACCATTATTTGTGTAACAGGTTGGAATGAATGATTGTATATCAATATAAGATTTCTTATAAGTTTTCAGATATCAATTCAAATCATTATTAAAAGTGGAACCAGTTTCATTATATATTCACAGTAATGTCTACTCATGCATTATCTCTATTTTCATAGTCACAGGGTACACCTCTTTGTTTCCCCAATATGAATTTATACGTCTTCAAATATTGCTCCCAGATATGGTGGAAGAAATACTCATGGCCCCTGATCTAAATATACATTTAATCACAGTAATATTCTGGATACAAAATGCAAATGTCATGCTTATGATTGTACCAAAGCCACAATGTAAAGTGAACATGTATTACTAAAAACTTCCATGTCTAGGTTGCCTAGTGCTCTCAAATGTCAATCCTATTGGTGACTACATATTTGTTTCTTCCCAAGATTATATATTCAAACTCAACCCTCTTGAAAATCTCTAATCCTGTCAATCACTTTATACTTTGCCTGATTTTGTAATGTTTCCATTGATATCTGCTTTCCTACATATTTTGTCCAGTTTGTCATTGTGACTGACTCTTCACGTGTGCTGACATTTAACTTCACTCTCTAAATGAAACCCTATTGCTAAAGAACTTTTTTTCCAAATCCTATACTCACGCTTCTTCCTAAACCTACCAACTATCTTCCTAATCCTACGAACTATACCTTTTTGACAGGATGTTCTCTTCTACATTCAATCATCCAATAAATGTCGGGTGAGCGGCAGAGGAAGATACCACCAAGAGACTGTCTCATGCAACAGCTAAGGGTTTATTGGGGGTCCAGCATGCTGGGGCTCAGTGCTCACTTGAATAGAGCAGAGAGCCCTGAGAACAGCTTAAGCAAATCTTATATACTTTCCTTGGAGAGGGCAGGGAGGAAAGTTTATTGATGGGTCAGGGCGAGTGGGCAGTTTTCATGCAACTGGTGAGGGAGTACATTCTACAATTTGGCAGTTGGGGACAGCACATTCTGGGAACAAGATTAGCAAACAGTTGTCAATATTTCAACAGTGTTTTGTTAAGCATACAGAAAAACAGAAAGTGACAAGTACTAATTTTATTAACCTTTTATTCTCCACTTCTTCTTCTGGCTACTTTTAGTCATAAAAGTGATCATTTTTGGGTGTACATTCTATGTCTGCTAGTGGGGTATTGCCATAAGTTTAACTTGTCCAATTTGAGCTTGGACAAAAGAAATTACACGGTTGAGCAAACATGGTTTTATAGTTAGCAACAATATGAAGAGTATTATTGGACCGGCCAGGGTTGATAAAAGCATAGTTAACCATGAAGACTGTGTGAACCAAGACTCAAACAACCATTTTTGGGCCTCTATCTCTGGTTGTTTCTCTTCAAGTTGTCTTTTTAATTTACTCATAGATTTTTTTACAACTCCAGTATTGTCGGCATAGAAACAACATTCTTCCCTCAATGCAGCACAAAGGCCTCCTTCTCTCATGAAGTGGAGGTCCAACCCTCGACTCTTCTGTAAAATAAGTTCAGAGAGACAGGTAAAAGATTCCTGCAAAGCTCTGATGGAGGTTTCTAATATCTTAGTTTTGGTCTATTGCTGCTTCTAATTGGGTCATTTGTTGTGTCCCATGGACCAGGGCAGTGGTTCCTGTGCCCACCCCTGCAGCAACTCCTATTCCTAATAGGATGGCTAAAGTGAGGGTATATGTTCCCAGGGGAACCGGGTTCTATGCCCCCCCTATTTGATTTCAAATGAACCTGTGTTATGATAGTGCACTCTGGGAAACATCTGCACCATTACATAATTAATCATATCTGTTGACCATTTCATGAAAACATAAACAATATTTAAGTATATAGAATAATACTGTTGTAGGGACGGACGAGGCAAGGCAACCTAAGATAGCACCAAAAACAGGGAAACAGTCCTAATTGGGTGCAACCGGATTCAGAGGGCATTGCTTCTGTTGTAATCAATTCATCCCCTGAACCCCAAGTTTAGATAGTTTCAGAATTTTGTACCCAACATGTAAGGGAAGGGGCTCAGAAGTTCACAGTTTGCAGAAGTTAACAAAAAGCAAATTTTGTTTCTGTTTTTTTCTTTATTCTGTGCAAGTTTACTTTTAAAGGACGCCTGGGAGGGTGAGAGCTTTTTCTTCCCTTTCTTTTTCCCCCCTGCCAGCTGTTACCAAGGAGCCTAGTTGGTAACTTCTTAATCTTACAAATGTAGGCATCTCTGTGAAGCGCCAGCTCAAGGCCAGAGGCATTGTTCACATATTTTGGGAAAAACTAGTAAGGGGTTGTCTAGCTTAGAAGTGCTGAGTTTTTTAGCCAGTGGCCAAGTAGAACAGGGCAATACAAAAAGTGAAAGTTTATCTACATTGAACTCTTTTATATGGAGCCTTTTGCTGAAAGTTCTAAAGTCAGCCATGGTGAAGACTTCTGGAGAAGGTCAGTTAATACTTTTCTGTGGGCCTGGCACAAAGGGGAAACACGGGGAAGGTGGGGCTGAGAGCAGCTCCGAGGATCTGAGAATGAGGAAGGAGATATGTAAAAGAATAATGGGAAAGGGGTTTGGGATTTCTTAGCAACAAAAACATGAGCAGTGGAACAGGTAGAGTAGAGGGGAAGATGGGAGTGAGTATCCCAAAACCCTGTGAGACACTTCAAATTCTTAGTAAACTGTTTTCAGTGATGACAAAGCAACTTTAAAGGCCATTTTTATTACATCTTGGATACGGGTCTGAGGGCTCTCCTCAGCTGGTTTGAGCTTTGGGTTAGCTAGTAAGAGGTCCTGGTGGGACCCGGTGCAGGCACTGACAGGAGAAGAGAGGAGTGAGTGGGTACAGGGGTGCCTTAGTACCTGCTACCTGAGAACCGGCGAAGTTAGGGGGTTTTGATCTAGTAATTCGAGGAGAGAAATCAGGTTTCTGAGGTGGGAGTGACAGCAGAGAGTCTGGAGCAGAAGGCTGAGAGTGAGGATCTATTGGAGAAGCATTGTTCAGGATGTGAGTGAAGGAGGGAAAAGGCTTCCACATAGGGGAATCGCCTTTCACACTTTTGAGCACTTGCAGAAGTTAAAAAGGTCACCCAGAATTTGAGGATCTAGAGACCCCTCTGGGTGCCATCGGTTTTGGTTATCTAATTGGTACTATGGCCAATGCTGTGTACTGAGTTTGATGAGGAGTTTGGATTCCATCAGGCAGCCCCTGTATGCTCACATCCCGATGACATACAGAAGAAGTCGGCTTTTTCCCCACACATCCGTGACGTTTTGTGTTTTTGATAGTCTGCCAGGCAACCATAGTAATCTAGCCTAGCCAACCTGCATCTGGTTCGCGTGTCCCTACATCCATAATGTTTGTTTCCATTATCTATGATACAGAAGGGATTTAATGGAATTTTATTGGGATCCTCTTCATCAGGGTTATCTCAATAGGAATGACATATAGCCAGCTGACAAATGTCTGGGTGGAGAGATGGCCACCAGGTCCCTAAGTTGACTCTTTGTGAGATTGATTATACTTCTTTTCCAGTAGAATTTATGATCAGCCATCGCTGCTGAATGGGCTGATGAGGGTTAAGACTACTTGTGGCCAAGGGGAGAGTCTATAACCTTATCCACATGGCGAATATGCAATTTGAAAGTATTACCAGTCTTTTCCAGTTTCCAGCCAGAGTCTGGACAGGGCGCAGGCTTGGGATGAGAGGCATGGATCCAGGAAGTGATTCTGTCTACCTTTACCACTGTAGGTGTTATAAGTAGCACCTGGTATGGTCCTTTCCAGCGGGGTTCCGGGGATGACACCTGATGTCGTCTTAAGTAGATGAACCCTCTTATTTGATATCGATGTGGAGTCCCCTCATTTCCAGTTTGGTAGGCAGTGGCCAGCTTTTTTCACAGGTATCACTGAGTTCTTTTAAGAGCTTTAAGTCTGTCAAGCAAGGGGGTATAAAAGTGATGGTTAGGTCTTAGAGTTGGGATTAGGTCCCTTATTGGAGGAGGGCCACCATAGAGAATTTCACAGGGGGTACGGTTACTCAAAGAAAGAGAGGGAGTATTTCTTGCATGAAACATTGCATAAGGCAAGAGCATAATACAATCTTTTATGTTGGTCTCTATGCTTAATTTTGTTAAATCTCTTTAGTGGTTCTATTCATTCTTTCTACCTGTCCTGAACTCTGGGGTCTATAAGCACAATATAACTTCCAATTAATCCCCTGTTTCCTGGCTAACCCCTGACTTACCTGGACCATGAACACGGGTTCATTATCAGACCCTATTACCAGCTTAGCTTCCTCCAATGGTAGAGAGGCTGAGTCAGCAGCATGGGAATCACTTAGAGGGTGTTGTGGGTTAGAGGACGAGTGCAGCGGATAAGGAGGGGGAGAAGAGTCCAGTAGAGTCAAATCTTGTGACTCAGGAAGAACAGAGTTTGCAGGAGGAGGAGTAGTAGAGGGTTTGAGAGATCATGGGGGAAGGAGTAGGAGCAGAGGCAAGGGCAAAAAAAGGCTTCACCCATGGAGGAGGAGATTTGCAGAGGTCCTGAAAAGTTAAGATATATGGCTGTTGATCTGGATGACTATGTGGCCCCTGCTGAAAGACAATATCTCTGACTTCTTAAATTAGTGGTAAGTAGAAAGATCCTTCTAGGGGCCATACGACTCTAAAGGTGGGCCATTCTGAGGCACAGAGAGTCTGCCAGGTCTAGCGTTTTACTAAAAAAAGAAAGATTCTGAGCCCTTAAGCGAATTTTGGTCCAGTGATCAAGGGTCAGGGACAGAGGCATTGAAGTGCTCTGTCCCATGATGAACGATACACAAACTAAATGCAACGACACACGACACAGATATAACAAGACCATAAAGACAGGCAATGGACGTACATCACTGAGACCAGGAATCAGTAGACAGCAAAACCCGATGGAATGGCAATACCGAATCCGAAACAAAATATCACTGAATCGAGGAGACAATTGTTCCTTGATTTCCTGAGTCCTCTGCGGCGTCCCCCAGGGAGGTGCCCTGTGTCTCTGTGAGAGGTCTCTCAGCCAAAGTCGGAGAGAACTCAGGCTCTTCATCGCAAGCGATATTGCCAAGCCCTAACATGAATCCTGAAACCAGAAAGAGGTGCCTTACTTGCTCCGAGAGGAGCCCTTTGGGGTCTCTCGTCCGCCAGTGACGGAACTCGGTGGAACGTCAATATGTAAAGGTCCGGCGAGTGTCAGAGGAAGAGACCACCAAGAGACTGTCTCATGCAACAGCAAAGGGTTTATTTGGGGTCCAGCATGCTGGGGCTCAGAGCTCACTTGAATAGAGCAGAGAGCCCTGACAACAGTTTAAGCAGGGATTATTTACTTTCCTTGAGAGGGCAGGGAGGAAGTATACTGATGGGTAAGGGCGAGTGGGCGGTTTACATGCAACCTGGTGAGGGAGCATATTCTACAGTTTGGCAGTTGGGGACAGTACATTCTGGGAACAAGATTAGCAAACAGTTCTCAAGATTTCAACAGTGTTTTGTTAAGCATACAGAAAAACAGGAAGTGACAATTAACTATTTTAATAACCTTTCACTACCGACTATCCTTTTGTACTGGATGTTCTCTTCTACATTCAATTATCCAAGGTACAAGGTTCTATGTCATTGTATATCGATTTATTCAAAGCTAAGTATCCCAATCAAGGGCCCAATGTTTTTCTGGGCTTCAAATGTTACTTAGATTTCTGTTTTCATACATATATTTCCCCTGTACATTCTTATACATATTGCAGGTTCCCAATACCATTATTCATTCAGCAGAATGATTCCTAACCCCGAATTGAATATGTTATCAATCCTAACCATACACTGTTACCTCAATCTAACTTTAGAGAAGAGCAGGGACAGAGTTGGTCTTACAATACAGGGATGTAGGGGATCTTCCACGTGCTGAGAACCTCAAAGGTATATGCAGTAATGATCCCTGAAGAAGATGTAGGCACCTCTGAAGGACCGGATTGAGAAAAAGTCATCTTCCATGGCGAACAACCTGGTCATGATGAAGGGTTGTGTCTGAATCAGTCTCTCTATTCTTAATGTAGAAAAGATGGAAAAATGAGACCTGTGTGGAAAGCTGTTCCCGGGTGCCTATGGTTGATATACCATTCTAACTTGTGAATGTGTCACAGTAAGCAGGGGCAGCCTCCATCTAAAGGGACCCTTGGAAGCAACTGTTAGGACAAAATGGTTGCCAAGGCAGTGACCTCATTCAGTTCCTGAAGGAAGTGACCTGACCTCACTTCCTTGTTGATGGAATGTGGGATCCAGGAAGCCAGGCACACAGAGCCAGTCCCAGTTCCACTCCAATTGGTCTCACTTGTTGGATTTACCAAGGACAGAGTCAAGCTATCTTGGTACCTACAGATGTGAGGATGGCCAAATGCCAGGGATGCTCTGAATAGGGGCCTTTCCTGAGAAAGCAGGTAGTGGCACACCAATGGATTTTACATTTCTCAGTGAAGAAACCCTGGTTTGTTCCTTCTAATTACCTATTGTTCTGTTGCCCTGAATTTCAGTAAGGTCTTTGCCTCAGGCCAACCCTTTAGAAAGCCTGAAGAAAGAGTTTTCAAATGGAAATGAATGGGCAACATCTGTGGCTCTTTGCTTAATTGCTTTGGAGAGGGATGTGTCTGAATCAGCCTCTTGGCCTGTGTGAGGCTATGGCTTAGATTCTCAGCACCTGATGGATCTAAAGAAAGATTTTATGTGCGCATCCAAAACCAAAATGGCCAAAAGAGCAGTCACTGTGGGTGAAGTATCTCGCATTCCTCTGTAAGGTTCCTGACTTCCATCAAGTGAGAATAGGAATCTTTGGGTCAAATGAGTTCTTCCAAGCCCTGCAGAGGCCAGCCCATAGCTGCTAGGGCTTTCTCATGACACCAATTGACATTAACAATCTAATCCCCAAGGTAGGTAGTCCTCAATTTGGAGAAGCAGAGCAGTATTAACGGCAGGCCTATTTGATCATTCCTGGTTCACAAGAAGGGTGTCCCGGCCACCCAGATTTAGGCAAATGAGGGGCTGGGGAGCTTATTTTGGATACTGACTTGGGCTGCGCCCCTCATGTAAACCTCCAGCAAGAGTTTATGATGAGTGTCTATATGGCAGAACATGAGGGCCATGTGGGAGTGTTTTGATTTTATTTGTGGTCATTTGTGTGGCAGTTGGAAGAGATGACTGGGTCCACCTGGGCTTGAACTTGCTGTGATTCCCCTTAGAGACTGAGTTCTGGAACTGACCTCAGAGGAGTATTGCCATGAATTGTGTTGGGATTTAAGAGGCCACGCATGAGAGTCGCCCTAGGAAACTGAGATCTAGTTCGAGGGTGGCTTTCCACAGGACACTGGGAATCTCAGCCAGGATATTATATGCTTTTATTCTTAAAGACTTGGCAGCCATAATTAAGATTCAAAACACGCATGGCCTCCATCTCATGGGATTCTTGGAAGCAACTGTTAGGACAAAATGGTTGCCAAGGCAGTGAAATCATTCTGTTCCTGAAGGAAGTGACCTAACCTCACTTCCTTGGTGATGGAACTCTCTGAACTTGGGATCCAGGAAGCCACTTAAACAGTGCCAGTCCTAGTCCCAGTCTCAGTGTTTTCACTTTTTGGATTTCCCGAGGACAGTGTCATTCTTTCCTGCTAACTACTGATGTTAGGATGGCCAAATAACAGGAAAGCTCTGAAGAAGGGCCTTTCCAGAGAAAGAAGGTACTGCCTCACTGCTGGCTCCTGACAACTTCAGAGAGGTGACCAAAGACACAAGATCTGAGACACACAGGCCATTTTGGGGGAACATTGTATGGCCCTCCAGTCACAGGACACTCCGGATAGTCACAGACCTACTTGTGGGAAGGAGGTGTCTTTGTGGGTGTGGGTGTGAGTTTGTGGTTTTCTCTCATGTTCTGAAAGCATCACGGGAGTTCCAGGGTTTTCAATCATTCGAAGCCAGCGAGTTCCCTTAGCCGGGCCAGGTTCCTCCTGGGGAGGTGGGGCTGTGTGTGCTGTGGGGGAGTTATCTGGAGGGCGTAGGGCCAGCTTAGCTTCCTCCAATGGCGGAGAGGCTGAGTCAGCTGCAGGGGAATAACTTAGAGGTGGTTGGTGGTTGGGGGATGAGGGCAGGGTATAAGGAGGGGGATGAGAGTCCAGTAGAGTCAAATCTTGTGACTCAGGGAGAACAGAGGGTGGTGGAGGAGGAGAAGCAGAGGGTTTGAGAGATCATGGGGGAAGCAGTACGAGCAGGGAAAGGGACAAGGAAAGGCTTCACGCATGGAGGAGGAGATTTGCAGAGGTCCTGCAAAGTTAAGATACATGGCTGTTGATCAGGATGGCTATGTGTGCGCAGCTGAAAGACAATATCTCTGACTTTTTAAATTAGTGGGAAGAAGAAAGATGCTTCTAGGGGCAATCCGACTTGAAAGGTGAAACATTCTGAGGCACAGACAGTCTGGCAAGTCTGGAGTTTTACTGAAAAAGAAAGATTCTGAGCCCTTAAGCGAACTTTGGTCCAGTGATCAAGGGTCAGGGACAGAGACATTGAAGTGCTCTTTCCCATATTGAAAGATACACAAACAGTGAATGCAACAACACACAACACAGACAAGACAAGACAATAAAGACAGGCAATGGACGTCCAAAACTGAGACCAGGACTGCATAGCAGGCAAAACCCTATGGGCTGGCAATACCGAATCTGAAACAAAAAATCACTGAGTCGAGGAGACAATTGTTCCTCGATTTCTCAAGTCCTCGGTGGCATCCCCCAATACCATTATTCATGCAGCAGAATGATTCCTAACCCAAATCGAACATGTTATCAACCCTGACCATATACTGTTACCTCAATCTAACTTTTCAGAAGAGCAGGGACAGAGTTGGTCTTACAATCCAGGAATGTAGGGGATCTTCCATCTGCTGAGAACCTCAAAGATCCATGCAAAAATGATCCCTGAAGAAGATGTAGGCAGCTTTGAAGGACCTGATTGAGCAAAAGTCATCTTCCATGGCGAACAACCTGGTCAGGATGAAGGGTTGTGTCTGAATCAGCCTCTCTATTCTTAATGTAGAGAAGATGGACCAAATGAGACCTGTGTGGAGAGTTGTTCCCAGGTGCCTATGGTTGATATACCATTCTAACTTGTGAATGTGTCACAGGAACCAGGGGCAGCCTCCATCTCATGGGACCCTTGGAAGCAACTGTTAAGACAAAATGGTTGCCAAGGCAGTGAACTCATTCTGTTCCTGAAGGAAGTGACCTCACCTCACTTCCTTTGTGATGGAACTCTCTGATCTTGGGATCCAGGAAGCCAGTTAAACAGTGCCAGTCCTAGTCCAAGTCCCAGTGTTCTCACTTTTTGGATTTCCCTAGGACAGGGTCATTCTTTCTTGCTAACTACTGATGTTAGGATGTCTAAATGGCAGAAAAGCTCTGAAGAGGGGCCTTTCCTGAGAAAGAAGGTAGTGCCTCACCGCTGACTCCTGACAACTTCAGAAAGTTGGCCAAAGACACAAGATCTGAGACAGGACAGGCTATTTTGGAGGAACATTGTATGGCCCTCCAGTCAGAGGACACTCCGAATAGTCACAGACCTACTTGTGGGAAGGAGGTGCCTTTGTGGGTTTGGGTATGAGTTTGGGGTTTTGTCTCATGTTCTGAGAATAGGTAGGAAAGGCGGTTTGTTTGGTTTGGAGTGAACTATTTCTAGTAAGTCTTTTGACAATGTGAGTGTTTCTATGTCTGTAATTCACTGTCCGTGGTTGTAGACATTAGAAAAGATAATGCATCAGTGGATGTGTCCTGTCTATGAGAAAGCTCCCCAGCATTCATTCTACCAAATTTAGGAATGGACTGCCGCTTGCCTTATGGATGGCCAACTCCTGCTATGGCTAAAAGAACAGTCATTGTGGATAGAGTCTCTTGACTTCCTCTGTAAGGTTCCTGATCTCAATTAAGTAAGAATAGAGATCCTTTGGGTCAAGTGAATTCTTTAAATCCTACAGAGGCTGGCTCATAGTTGCTTGGGTTTTCTCATGACATTAATTCCCATAAAGAATCTAAAATGCACAGTCAGTAGGCCTCAAATTGGAGAAGCGGAGCAGTATTAATGGCAGGCCTATTTGATCACTCCTGGTTCACAGGAAGCATGTCCAGGCCACCATGACTTTAGGCAAATGAGGGGCACGGGAGCTTATTTTGTACACTGCCTTGGGCTGCACCCCTCAAGGAAACCTCCAGCCAGAGGTTATGATGAGTGTCTATATATAAGAAGATGAGGGCAATGTGGGAGTTTTTTGGTTTTAATTGTGGTCATTTGTGTGGTGGTAGGAAGAGATGACTGGGTCCACCTGGGCTTGAACTCTGGTGTGATTCCCCATAAAGACTGAGTTCTGGAATTGACCTCAAAGAAGTATTGCCATGAATTGTGTTGGCATATTAGGAGGCCACACATAAGATTGGCCCTTGGAAACTGAGATCTACGCCCAGAGTGGCTTTCCACAGAGCACTGGGAATCTCAGCCAGGATATCACATGATTTTATTGTGAAAGATTTGACAGCCATAGTTGAGAGTCAAAACACACATGGACTTCACATTGTAGACCTCAATGGGCCTGGGTTCATGTGAACTTTTGGCCACTCTTTGTGAAGCCTCTCCTGTGATAGTCCTCCAGAGCTTTCATTGAAATTAGCTTCCTCACCATTTGATGGTTATTGAATTAATTGAAAAACTAGTGCCTCCAACTTCATTCTTGAAATATGGCTCAATATATAACATGAATTTTTTGTAATTCCCATGACCAGGTGGCACTGGAGAACCATTGGATATCCTGTTGCTGATCATGAGTGTACCAGACAGTGCCTTGATTGACTGGGTTTCACGAAAATTGTGAAGATCAGAGATGCCAGTTAGTTGGACCCTGCTGAGTAGTGGGCCTAGAACAAAGGTGGCCAGGTGTGAAATAAAACAGCTATGGTAGTTTCATGTGGATCTACCATTGGCTTCCAAATGACTTCGACTAACATTGTGCAGTCAGCAGACCCTTATATGTAAAGGCATCATGTTGTATGGATAGGTTTCAGGGCAATGTTCAGAATCAGGTTGCTTTGGTAAAGGGGGCAAGCTATGTTGGACAGAAGCCTGGTTGGTGCATAATCCTACAGACCCTGTCCCACCACACGTGACAAAACTCCATCCAGCACTGTGTCCCAGTTGAACTCCTTGTATTTCGTGAAGCAATTACCGAACTCCCAGTGCATCAGGAAGAAAAACCATGAAAATTGGAGGATGACCAAATGGCTTCACAGTCCACACGAGGAGACACTTAGACACCAGTGGCCACAGTTGACCTACAAAGAGAGAATTCAGCACTGCTGCCTCATGTTCATTGGAAAATAAGATACCATGACCTCCAGGTCACATAGATGTAGACACAGCTTTGATGCTCTCACTACAAAGGAAGCTAAATCTCCTGACAACGTATATTTCAAGTGCCCAACCTCAGAGGCATTTTCTCCAGAAGTCTTTGGGCCAGCAGAGCTCCATGTTTGTGGAGTGTTTACCATGTCACTTACTTTTGGAAACTCCTCTTCCACCTCTAAGGTTGTGAACTCCGGAGCATATTCAATTCCAGATATGTATTCACAGATTTTCTAACTCATCTCCTCTAAATGTGGTATTTGGGGCGAAGGTAATATCAAGGCATTGTTCTGGATGAGAGTGGGAAGATTTTTGTGTAGCACATATTTGCATACACATTGGATTCATTTTCCAATTTTCCATTCGAAATACTCAATCCCTGATACTATCCCATACCCTACTAGACTCTGACTACTAATCCTAACATGATGGAGAAAAATAACCCAAACAGAATAGAAATACAAGCAAATCAAAGAGTCGTGTTGTATAGTTGAACTTGCCTTTTCTATTATATAGCATAGGAGTTATAAATCTAGTCAATTTTTTGTTGAAAGAGTTCTCCATGTGTTTTTACACTTATCAAATATATGAATTCCTGTCTCCCCCATTTCTCTGTATCCTATTCAGTACATGTATTTTTAAATGCACATATAGAATCATACCTTGTATCACACATATTTTCTTGTGAGGTGGCTGACTTGGCAGATACAAATTGTGAGAAGAGATCACTCCTCCTAAATGCTGTTGGAACTGAAAATTCAACCTATGGGTGGGCTTCCTAGTTGAACAACTTATACATAAATCCATGTTCAGTAAAATGAATGAATACTTTTGGATACGTGGATGATATATATTTCACGATTAATTTCGATTGGCATATATATTGCTAGTTTTTAATGTCTCTCTCTCTCTGTGTGTGTGTGTGTGTGTGTGTGTGTGTGTGTGTGTATACACACACACTGTCCAGATTTTACTAAATATGAAATATATGTGTCTTTTGGCCACTCTTTTGGAAGCCTTACCTGTGAGAGTTCTGTAGAGCTTTCATTGAAATGAGCTTCCTCAACATTTAATGGTTCCTGAATGAATTGTAACCCACAGTGCCTCCAACGTCATCCTTGAAAAATGGCTCAGTAAATACCATAAAATGTTTGAAATTCCCATGACCAGGTGTCACTAGAGAACCTTTGGAAGTCTTCTTGCTGATCATGAGTGTACCAGACAGTGCCTTGTTTGACTTGTTTTCTTAAAAATTGTGTAGAACAAAGATGCCAGTAAGTTGTAGCCTGCTGAGAAGTGGGCCCAGAGCTGTGGTGAGCAGGTGTATGATAAAACATCTGTGGTGGGGCCATGTGGTTCTGCCATTGACTTCCAAATGGATTTTGGCTGACATGGTGCAGCCAGCAGACCCTTATATGTAAAGGCATCTTGTTATATGGAGAGGTTTTAGGGCAATGATCAGAATCAGTTTGTTATGGACAAGGGGCCAAGCTATGTGGGATAGAAGGCTGGTTGGTGAATTCGTCTGCAGACCCTGACCCTCTACACACGACATAACTCCCCCCAGCACTGTTTCCCAGTTGAACTCCTTGTATTTCATGAAGCAAATACCAAAATACCAGTGCAGAAACAAGAAACATCACGAAAATTGTAGGAGGAACAATTGGCTTCACAGTCAAGAAAGGGAGACACCTAGCCCCCAGTGTCCACAGTTTACCTACAAAGAGAGAATACAGCACTGCTGCCTCATGTTCTTTGGATAATAAGAAACCAAGTCCTCCAGGTCACATAAATGCAGACCCATCTTTGATGGTATCACTACAAAGGAAGCTAAAGCTCCTGACAACAACATATATTTCAAGTGCCCAACCTCAGGGTCAGTTTCTCAAGAAGTCTTTAGGCCAACAAAGTTCCACGATTGTGGAGTGTTCATCCTGTCCCTTACTTTTGAAAACTCCTCTACAACCCCCAAGGTTGTGATCTCCTGAGCATTTTCTATTCCAGATATGTATTCACCGATTTACTAATTCTTCTCCTCTAACTGTGTCTTACTTGGGGTGAAGGTAATGTCAAGGCATTGTTCTGAATGAGAATGGGTAGATTTTTTGTAGCACATATTTGCATACACAATGGATTCATTTTCCTATTTTCCATTCGAATTACTGAAATCTGACACGAACCCATACCCTGCTAGAGTCTGCCCACTAATCCTAATATGATGGAGAAAAATAACCCAAGCAGAATAGAAATACAAGCAGTTCAGAGGAGGCATGGTGTATTGTTGGACTTGCCTTTTGCATGATAAAGTGTAGGTGTTATAAATCTGGTAAATTTTTAATTGAAATATTTCTCCATGTGTTTTGAAAGGTATCAAATATGTGAATTCCTGTCTCCCTTTATCTGTTGCCTATTTAGCACATGTATTTTTATATGCACATATAGAATGCTACCTGGTACCACACGTAAATTCTTGTGAGATGGCTGACGTGGCAGATAAAGATTGTGAGAAGAGATCACTCCTCCTAAACGCTGTTGGAACTGAGAAGTCAACCTATGGGTGAGCTTCCTAGTTGAACAACATTGTACATAAATCCATGTTCAGTAAAATAAATATTTTTGGATCTGTGTATGATATGTATTTCATGATGAATTTCGATTGTCATATATATTGCTGCTTTTTAATATGTCTGTGTGTGTTTTGTGAAAAATCTACACTCTCTAGATTTTTCAAAATATGAAATATATGTCTCTTATTATACACTCCCTAAATTCATTCATGTTCATGTATGTGGTTTTATAATCAAATTTTCACAAGATTATATTCAGAAATATTCATCCACCTCAAGTACATATTTTTTTTCTAGTACTGAACACTCACTTCAGTGAAAGGTGCATACAAATCCTTATAGTTCTAAAGTAACTGACCCAGTTTAACATCAATGCAAGTAGATTCCTATGGGAAATGTTGTGTATTTTAATGTTCATTTTTATTCAACACTGGTACATTACTATTTCTTCAATTTATGGACAACTTAGAAAATACATTTCATCCGCATTTCATAAATTTAAAGGCATTTGGTACACTTTCAATCACTTCCTGCTTCAGATCACACGTATTCCTCCTTTTTTTTTGACTGGTCTTTTCATGATACTTCTTCCTAACGCATTATATTTGATTTCCATAATTATTTTGAAGCAAAACTCACACACTCTTTATCATAAACCATAACACTAATATTACCATTAGATGTATAATTGGTTGGAATGAATGATTGTATATCAATATAAGATTTCCTGTATATTTTCAGATATCAATTTATTCCAATTTCTAAAGTTGAAACCAGTTATATTATTTATTCACAGTATGGACTATTCATCCATTATCTCTATATTCATAGACACAGGGTACAACTTTTTTATTCCAAATACTAATTTATGAGTTTTCAGAATATAGCTCCCTTTAATGGTGGGAGAAATACTCATGTCACCAGATCTACATATATATTTTATCATAGTAATATTCTGGATAAAAAATTCAAAGGTCACACTTATGTTTGTACCAACGCCTAAATTGAATGTGAGTAAGAATTACTAAAAACATCCATGTCCAGGATGCCTAAGGCTCTCAAATGTCAATCCTATTGGTGAGGAGATATTTGTTTCATGCTAAGATTATATATTCAACCTCAACCCTGTTGAAAATGTCTAATCCTCTCACTCACTTTATACTTTGCCTTATTTCTTAATGTCACTATTGATATCTATTTTCCTACATATTTTGCCCAGTTCATCATAGTGACAGATTCTTCACATTTGCTGACATTTACATTCATTCTCTAACAAAAACCCTATTACTAAAAAAGTCTTGGTCCAACTCCTAGACTCACTCTTCTTCCAAAACTTACTATCTTCCTAATCCTCCCGACTACCACTTCTTGACTGGATGTTCTCTTCTACATTCAATCATCTGAGGTATAGTGTTTTATTCCATTCTATATCAATTTATCTCAGACCTCAGTGCAGAATGTAATTCAAAGCTAAGTATCCCAATCAAGGGCCCAATACCTCTCAGCGCTTCAAATCTTACCTAGATTTCTGTTTTCATACTTATATTCACCTATATATTCTTATAAATATTGCAGGTTTCCAATACCATTATTCATCCAGCAGAATGATTCCTAATACAAATCGAACATGTTATTAATCCTAACTATACACAATTCCCTCAATCTCACTTTACAGAAGAGCAGGGACAGAGTTGATCTTACAATACAGGAATGTAGGGGACCTTCCAACTGCTGAGAACATCAAAGGTCCATGCAAAAATGATTCCTGGAGAAGATGTAGGCAGCAATAAAAGACCTGAGAGAGCAAAAGTATTCTTTCATGGCAAACAACCCAGTCAGGATGAAAGGATGTGTCTGAATCATCCTCTCTCTTCTTAATGTAGGGAAGATTGACCAAACTAGGCCTGTGCAGACAGGTGTTACCAGGTGCCTATGGTTTTTAAACCATTCTAACTTGTGAAAGTGTCACAGGAAGATGGGGCATCCTCCATCTTATGAGACCCTAGGAAGCAAATGTTAGGAAAAAGTGGTTGCCAAGGCAGTGACGTCATTCAGTTCCTGAAGGAAGTAACCTCACTTCACATCCTTGTTGATGGAACTCTCCGAATTTGGGTTCCAGGAAGCCAGGCACCCAGACCCAGTCCCAGCCCCAGTCCCAGTGATCCCAATATTTTGGATTTACCAAGGACAGAATCAGTCTTTCATGGTACCTACTTATGTGAGGAGGGCCAAATGTCAGGAAAGTTCTGAAGGGGGGCCCTTTCAGAGAAAGCATGTAGAGGCTCACTGCTGGCTCCTGACAACTTCACAGAGTTGTCCAAGGAGACCAGATCTGAGACAGGACAGGCCATTTCTGGGGAACATAGTATGGTGCTCCAGTTAGAGGACACTCTGGATAGCTCCAAACGAACATGGGGAAGGAGGTGCCTTTGTGCGTGTGGGTGTGGGTTTGTGGTTTTTTCTCATGTCCTGAGAATAGTTAGAAAAGGTGGTTTGTTTGGTTTCTAGTGAACTGTTTCTAGTTAGTCCTTTGAAAAGGTGAGTGTTTCTATGTCTGTGTATCCCAGTGTGTTCGTAGTTGTAGACATTAAAAAAGAGAATGTCTCAGTGGGTGTGTCCTGTCAAGGAGAAAACTTCCCAACGTTCATCCTGCCCAATTCATGAATGGACTGTGGCTTGCCTTATCACTGGGAAACACCTACTATCTTCCTACGTTCCTGTATTCTTCCTGAATTCTGGCCACTCTCCAGAATAGGCTCATGGTTTTGTGTCCAAGATATGGACCCCTTCCAAGCTATGTGACATGGCCATGTTTTGGATACCTGAAGGGAATTGCAAGCATCTCAGAAAACTCAGATATCAATGTGACCAGTAAAGTCTCAGTGGAGAAACCCTGCTTTGGTCCTTTTGATTACCTATTGTTATGTTGCCCTGAATATCAGGAAAGTCTTTGCCTCAGGCCACCCCTTTGTGAAGCCAGAAAAAAACAGTTTTCACATGGAAATGAATGGGAATTACCTTTGTGTTTTACAATAATACCTTCAGAGTTTAGGCTCTCATAAACTTAAAAATACATTTAGATTGTATCTCAGTGTAGAAAGTATGATGGAACTGTAAATATCTTATTGAAAAGAAGTCCAATTATAGAACACAAATGACAGACATAAATCTCCAACATGCTTTACTTTTAAGCCTAGAACTACCATACAACCTTAGAACACCAGCTTGATACAATGCTCTTTTGAAGCTTCTACCTTACACACTTGTATACCTGGAAGATATGAACACATTAACACCACAATTACATTGATGTTTTTGTATTAACCAAGTTTAGCTTTTTAAAGAAATAACATGGCACAATTTTGTAAAAACAGTACTAGTTTAACCAGCTGTTTAATTTTTTAAGATTACTTGCTCAAAACTTACACATATAACCAACTTACACAAAACTTTTTTATTATTAAACCTTTTAATTACTTAATCATATAGACTCTCTTATCCAGAAACACATTTTCCCTCTATTAAATCTATATCTAGAACCTTTTAGTTTCTCTTTTCCATTTGTTAACCTCTTTCTGTTCACATTTTGAAACAATACATGTAAATTTCTGAATTTAAGCAGATTATTTTATAGACATCAACATTATACTAGGGCGTTTTTGAACACCTAGAAAACTTATAGGCCTATTTTTAAAGACATCTTTATTTTTATCTTTTTACCCAATTTGAATTGAACCATTTGAATCACATGAATCAAAGATATTTGAATCCATTTTTAAATTTCTCATGAGCGCTCCTCATCTATCAATTGTCATATCACTGCATTATATATTGACTTACACACATACAGGCATACCGACATACAACACATAACACAAATGTAACACATAACACAATAGTAAAGGCCTTGTAGCTTTTTCAGGTGAAATCTCCATTGCAATGTTTAAAAACTCCACAGTTGATCAAAAATAGATCTGATCCGAAAACATTTACCGATCTGCAGGATAAAGATTATGAGCTCAAAAAAAGAAAAAAAAAATACAGAATCTAAGAAAAAGCAAGAGTCCTAAAAAAAGATGACTATTCAGTAATTAGTAAATACCATATAATGTACTTATTCGTTGAGTCTAGTTTGAGTTCAGGTAAACATAAACTTTTACTCCTTTTTATCTGTCTCTTCCTGATTGCATATCAACTTAAGTCCTGACTGACGTCTCGAAAACTGGAAAGACGCGAATTTTGAGCAGAAACCTCATGCCTAAGGCATTATAGCTATGTCATAATTTCCAGGTTTGAATGTTGAAAATTATGATGCAAGTTCAAGATGTAATTCTCAAAATTTTATATCTTTAGATTTTTCTACACTAGAAAAATTTGCTCACACAAAACTGAAAATTGGATCATTTTTTGATAATATAAATGGCACCATCACAAAAAAGTTTCTATAAGATAATAACCCACTTTCTTTGTTCTGAAATTTCAAAAGTAGTATTAAGTTACATTAAATTGGCTGAAAAATTTTTTAAAAAACCACACACTGCCTTGGGTATCCGAAATTAAGCTTTAAATATTTCCAAGATTGTTGCTAATTAATGCCATTTCAATAAGCCAGACGAACCTTTTAATTTAGCACCATTTTTTTTAAATCTTACACACTGAGGGGAACAGATACCATATCATAATTTATTTTCTTTGCCCAAGTTAATGCACTGGTATATCTAGTGGAATTTTCTCAGGCTACCTAGTTAAAAATTTAAACTCTTTAATATTTTTTTTAATCCTAAGTATTTAAGGTTTCTAGCATGAACTATCTGAAATCAAACTAAACAATTGTTTAAACCCAACTTTATACTGTAAGATAGTGCAATGCTTTAGAAACCCATTTAGATAGCAGATTGTTACAATAATAAATCATCTTTTAGATACACATTCAGCCAAGATCATCCCCAAGAAACAATCTATAATATCAACATATTACTGCATTCATTCTCCCTTTTGTTAAGCAAACAGAGGTGGAGTAATCCTTAAAGTGCAGGTAAGGAATAAGGGAGTTCCCCACAGCAAAATGGCTCGGGCAGCTGCTGGGAGTCCCTTAGCCTCACTTTTTACTTACAGGATTAGTTCCTCTGGTTTGGTTTGACCCCAGGCACCAGGCATATTCTATATCTCCCAACTTTTCAGTAGTCAGCTCCCAAATAGTTTATTTTCTGCTTGCAGTTTTTTGAGTTCTAGGCTTCCCCAAGAGGGCAGAGTGGGGACTCCTTTAAAGTCCACTCTGGGGTGTCAAAATTTATGACTGAAGGTTTGGATCCCATCCCCAAATCCAATTAATGCCAATTTAATAATGAGGACAGGGTTTTGAGAAAAGTTTATGCGAGATATCAAAGTTCTTAGACCCCAGGCATTTCCCTCTGCAATTGGCGTGCTCAACCCAACTATGGAAAGAAAAGAAAACAGTGCTTCCCTAATCTCGCTTAACAAAGGGGAGTAAAGTACATCAAAGTTCTTTAAAACACAGCTAAGAGAGGTGTAAAAGGTGAGAACAGAAAAGCTGGCGGTTCTATTGACTTTTGGTCCCTCACAGGAGAAGCATTAGGTTAAAATTTAGCTAAAGTTACTTCCACACATCTAAGGCAGGTTGGAACACGGGACTCTGCATCGGTCCACACAATGCCATCACATTTAACAGAAACACAGACAAAAAGACACACAAAGACCATCATGCAGCTCCCGTTTGTTCACAACCCTAAGACTTTCAAACTTGTGACTCAGTGAGAATGGAGGGAAGAGGCGGAGGTGCAGAAGGTTTGAGTGATAGGATCGTGGGCAAAGGGGTCAGGTTGGAGCCAGGGACCAGAAAAGGCTTCAAGGACAGAGGCATGAAATGGCTTTGGCCCGTAATGAGAGTTACTCAAACAGAGACAACGACAATACAAACGTGACACAAACACGGACACACAGTTAACGTTTAACACGAGTTCAGAAGGAGAGATTAGAACCTAGTAACTGGCAAAACCTGATGGGTTAGACCACAAAGACAGACTGTGAATTCAACCTGAGAGACATAAGTAGCCAGCAAGACCTGTCAGGTTGGCAGCAGAGTCACCTAATTAGGACACATCCGTCCCTCCCCAAATCGTCCAAGGAGTCCCTTGCAAGGACGTGGTCTGTGGCTTCAGGACACGTCTGTCCACCACCGCCAGTGGGAACTTACGCTCTCTGCTGGCAGCCACTCTGCCAACAAAAACCGAAAACCGAAAAACCAAACCTGGTAGGGAAGATGGCCGCTGCGTACGGGGGTTGCTGAAATGCTGAGTGTGGTGCTCAGTGCAGCGGCTTTAATTGAGATTTCGTGCAGTTGGTTAGAGCTCCTTTTACCGTTAATCTGTAGTAGACCACTTGCCAAGCAGCAGGAAGAACAAAGAGATGGAAAAAGAGACGCTTGGCTGCTCAAAGCCATGGGCGCTTTGCGTGCATCTGCTTCCTCTTTCGCTTCGCTCCAGGCAGAGAACCTGAATGTGTAATCAGCAGTGGATTGTAAGTACCTGATGCAAAGAAAGTTCAGTTACTTCCGCCCCCTTTTTTAAAATATTTTTATATACAGGGAGAGTTTATGGACTGGGATTGTTCGCTGGGCTGTGGTTTCTGTGCCGAAAATCCACTCCTCAGGAGCCACCATTTGCTTTCTGCTGGCTGTCTTGATGACTCTGTCTAAATTGTCCGGCTGCCGCATCTAGAGGTTGGAGCTGGGCTAAGGGCCGAGTCCTGTCCTCTGAAGGCTGGACCGTGGCCTCGAGCGCCTAGGTCGCCTGTTCGCCGCTGCACCTTCGGGCAGAGCCTGTCTCTGGGGTCATTCTGCATTCCCCTGCTAAGGGACCTGTGCTCTGGAGGAGGGGTCCGGAGAGCCATGGTGGCAGCTGCTTGGGCCCCAGGGTATGGGCACCGGGCTGAGGAGCAATGGAGGCCGCGGTGGTTCCGCTATAGTCACAGTCGAGCGCAGCACCCATGAGCGCAGCTAACGTGAGCATGGTCCAGAGGCAGAGGCAATGGCGGCAAGGATTCATTTCTAGAAATCTGGACTGGAAACAGAAGCAGTAGTGTTACAATCCCAAGAACTTGCTTATGCCAGGAAGCTGTAAGGGTAACATGAATATCATTGAGGAGATCTAACATGGTGGCAGGTGCAGAGAGATCAAGTCTCTGACATCTTCAAATGTGCGGGCATAGGGAGCCGTAAACTGTCTAAATGCTGTTTGCTCAGGATCACTAGGCAATGCTCAGCTGATGTGGATCTGGGGCGTACAATCTGGGCCCCTCAGAACACACACACCGAGTCCGGATATGCTGCATTCAACCTCCAGTTCGCCTGCTTCTCATGACTCAGCACTAAAGATCCCGCTGAAATAATTGGTCGGCCCTTCTGAATTTACAGAGGTAAAAGCCAACTGAGCCTTCATAGGCAGTGGCCAAAGGACTGAAATGGGGCTTGGGAAAGTCAGTCAGGACTCACCCGTTGCATTGGTCACCCGGCAAAGGGAAAGAACGGTCACCATTTGCACGAGATACCACCATGGCAGAGAACTGACATCACGAGTGGAGGAGATATCTTCATTGAAACCTTTGTGACAGGTGTTTAATCCCCTAGCCATCTCTCTCCACACAGTGGAGAAACCTTAAGAGCCCCTCCCAGCTCTTTCATAAGGGCCCCTCCTAGCTCTCCTGTGAGCTCCATAGCCAGACCGAGGGAATCAGGAGTGGCATTGGACTTGCGTTCAGGAGCTCTCGGCTACCGCTCCCACCAGTGCAGACAACTGAGGTCTCTTGCACCAGCTACCAGGGGCGTGGCTCCTGGAGGGCAAGCAAATTTGCTGAGGGTTCTCAGCCCCAAGCTCTACAAACTTAGGGGCTGAGGGAGGCAAACAGGGAGAGTGTGCCCAGGTATTCATGAAAACAGGGCTCCCAGGAGCAGCAGAACTGGCGTGTAGCCAGTATTGTGGTGAGCGGGGCCTGGTTTGAGGAAACACAAGAGAAGGCCCTAGGCACTCAGGATTGGAGACCCACCCAGTCTGGGACTTAGAGCTGCTGCACAGTTAATGGTTCCCACCTTTGAGAGGAGAAGCTTGGCCCAGTGGGCACAGCACCACCTACTTTAAGAGAAGTTAATCGAAATCTATGACTGCATTTATGTTTTTTTTTTTCTTTTTCTTTCATTTTTATTTTTTGTTGGTGTAGTTGTTCTTTAACTTATTTTATGTTTTCAATTTTTTTTATTTTATTATTAGTAGTATTATTTCTTTAAATTTTAATTTTCATTTTTTTATTATCATTATTATTTTTTTTTAATTTCTTCCTTTCTTTATTTTCAATTTTTTTTCTTTTTGTTATTTCTGTAGGTGTTATAAGTACCACCTGGTATGGACCTTTCCAGTGGGGTTCCAGGGATGACACCTGATGTCATATTACGTAGACAAAGTGTCTTACTTGATATCGATGTGGAGTCCCCTTGTCCCCAGGTTGGTAGGCAGTGGCCAGCCGTTTTCACAGGTATCCCTGAGTTCTTTCAAGAGCTTTAAATCTGTCAAGCAAGGGGTGTGAAAGGGATCCTTAGGTCTTAGAGTTGGGGTTAGGTCCCTTCCTGGAGGAGGGGCACCATAGAGAATTTCATAGGGGGTGAGGTTACACAAAAAACAGAGTGAGTATTTCCTTCATGAAACAGTGCATAAGGCAGTAGCATAGTACAATCTTTTATTCCAGTCTCTAAGCTTAATTTTTTAAGGTCTGTTTAATGGTTATATTCATTCTTTCCACCTGTCCTAAACTCTGGGGTATATAAGCACAATGTAACTTCCAATTAATCCCCAGGGTCCTGGCTAACCCCTTACTTATCTGGCCCACGAACGCTGGTCCAGTATCAGACCCTTTTAACTTAGGCAGGCCATATCTTGGAAAAATATCTTCTAGGATCTTCTTGACCAAAATTTGCGCTATTTCTTTTCTTTTCTTTTTTCTTTTATTTTGAGGGGAAGGCTTCAATCCATCCTTAAAATGTACCTACAAAGACTAGGAGATATTTAAGTCTATACCTTGCTGGCTAAATTTAAGTAAAGTTCACTTCCCAGAATTGTCCTGGTTTGGTACCTCGTAGGTGCTTTCCTGCAGGAAGCTTGGAAGGGTAAGCATTAACTAATTGATGGACCCGACAGGCTTTTGTTACCCATTCAGTTATTTCCTTCACTGTGAGTCGGTTAGTGGAAAACTCTGTTCTTGATCCTTCAGGAATGCCTGCAGATTCTTTGAACCATGGTGAGTGAGTTGATGTACATTTTCTACTGACATAGTTAGAGCCGTGACTCTTGGAATTTCTACTGAAGGATTTAGAAATTCCACTTGGGGGCCTTCAGGGTTAAAAGTTATTTTGGCCCAGAGCTTGGTGAGCAGATCTCTGCCCATCAATGGGGCCAGGCATTCTGGGATTACTAGGGAGAAATGATGGATTTTTCCTTTCCCCAAGTCAATGGTCCTCTTAGTTGTCCAAGTCCGATATTTACTGCCATTAGTTTTTTGAACTAGAGACCTTTTATTAGATAGAGCGCCTATTGTGGCTTTAAGGGCTGAGTATATTGCCCCTGTATCCAGTTTACTGGGGTCTCCTCCACTTCAAAAGTTTCCCTGAGCTCGGGGAAGGGATATGAGACCCGACTTTCTTAGTCATCCTCCAGAGTCAGAATGGCTGGCTGGCCTGGCTGTCACTTTCTAAGGCAATTTTGACCCAGTGTCCTTTTTCTTTAGAGTAGGCACATTGATCTGAGGCCAGGGGTGGCCTCTGTCGTGGGCCAACTTATCCCTTCTTGTCTCCCTGTTTCTTAATTTCTGGCCTATTTGTTGTTGTGACCAGGACCTTAGTCAACACCTTAGTCTGCCTTTTGCTTCATTAACCTCACTTTGCTCCCTTCTCTTCCTCAGTTTCTCTCTTACAGTATATCTTCTCAGATTCTCTGACGAAATCTCTCAAAGTGATATATTGTAATCAATCTAAGCTTTGTAAATTTGTTTTAATATCGATTGCAGTTTGCCCATCATGACAGATGCCTTCTGATTCTCTGCCTGAGGATCGAAAGGAATATATGTCCTATATGACTCCATAATTCTCTCTAGAAACATAGAGGGAGATTCATCTGGCCCTTGAATAATCTCTCTTACCTTGGCCAAATTAGTTGGTCACTAGCGGCTGTTTGGAGACCCAGTATTAGAGCCCAGCTATAAGTGGACAGAAGCTCCCTACTTTCAAAGGTGTTGGGGTCACAGTTGGGTCGGTTAAAGGGAAAGCCGGCTTTGATTATGTTGGGTAGTTGTGTCGGATGAAAATCTGGTCCGAGGATATTTTTTTCTAGGTTCCTGGAGGATTCCCTTTTGTTCCTCTGTCTTGAAGAGAGTTCCTAGGAGTTGTTGGCAGTCTTCTGAAGTAGGCTGTTGTGAAAACATTAATGACTCAACCACACCTGAGAGCTGTGTTGGGTACTCGGAAAAGGGGGATTGTAATTTTTTAAGTTATATAGGTCTGGAGAGAGGCCAATACTGGTAGGCTTGCATTTTTCCCCCATGGCCATCGATAACCATTGGCCTCTAGGGAAGGAGTGGGAGCATCCCGATAGTTCCAGGGTTTTCAATCTTTTGCCACCAGCGCATTCCTTTAGCTGGGCCAGCTTCCTCCATGGGAGAAGGTGCTGTGTGTGCCACAGGGAAATTATCTGGAGGGCGCTGGGCCGGCTTAGCTTCCTGCAATGGACGAGAGGCTGAGTCAGCAGCAGGGGAATCACTTAGAGTGTGTTGGGGGCTGGGGAACCAGGGCAGGGGATAAGGAGGGGGAGGAGAGTCCAGTAGAGTCAAATCTGGTGACTCAGGGAGAACAGAGGGTGGAGGAGAAGAAGAAGAAGAGTGTTTGAGAGTTCCTGGGGGAAGAAGTTGGAGCAGGGGCAGCGGCAAGGATAGGCTTCACCAATGGAGGAGGAGCTTTGCAGAGGTCCTGCTGAGTTAAGATACATGGCTGTTGATCCAGATGGCTATGTGGCCCTGGCTAAAAGCCAATATCTCTGACTTTTTAAATTAGTGGGAAGTAGAAAGATCCTTCTAGGGGCCATTCAACTCCAAATGTTGGCCATTCTGAGGTACAGAGAATCTGCAACATCCGGCACTTTACTAAAAAAGAAAGATTCTGAGCCCTTAAGCGGACTTTGGTGCAGTGATCAAGGGTCAGGGAAAAAGGCATTGAAGTGCGCTGTCCCATAATGAAAGATACACAAACAGTGAAAGCAACGACACATGACACAGACAAGACAAGACAATAAAGACAGGCAATGGACGTCCAACACTGAGACCAGGACTGAGTTGCCAGCAAAACCCGATGGGCTGGCAATACCGAATCCGAATCAAAATATCACTGAGTCGAGGAGACTATTGTTCCTCAATTTCCGGAGTCCTCTGTGGTGTCCTCCAGAGACATGGCTTGAGTTCTGTAACACCACTGTCAGGCATCGTCAGAGAGAGCTCACACTCTTCATTGACAGTCAATTTGCCAAGCCCTAACCTGAAACCTGAAACCAGAAAGAGGCGCCTTACTTACCTGAGAGGGGTCCTTTGGGATCTCTCGTCCACAACTGCTCGATCAAGGTGGAACCTCCATATGTAAAGGTCGGGCTAGCATCAGAAGAAGGGACAACCAAGAGACTTTATCATGCAACAGCAAAGGATTTACTGGGGGTCCAGCATGTTTGAGCTCAGAACTCACTTGAACAGAGCAGAGAGCCCTGAGAACAGCTTAAGTAGAGCTTATATACTTTCCTTGGAGAGGGCAGAGAGGGAAGTTTACTGATGAGTCTGGGCGACTGGGCGGTTTGCGTGCAACCAGGTGAGGGAGTACATTCTGCAGTTTGGCAGTAGGGAACGGCACATTCTGGGAACAAGATTAGCAAATATTCTCAAAATTTCAAAAGTGTTTTGTTAAGCATACAGAAAAACAGGAAGTGACAAGTACCTATTTTATTAAGCTTTCACTACTGACTATCCCTTTTTTACTGGATGTTCTCTTCTACATTCAATCATCCAAGGTACAAGGTCCTATGCCCCTGTATATGGATTTATCTGAGACAACTTTGCAGAAAGTAATTCAAAGATATGGATATCAATCAGGGGCCCAATGCCCTTCTGGGCTTCAAATCTTATTTAGATTTCTGTTTTCATACATATATTTCACCTATGTTTTATATATATATATATATATATATATATATATATATATATATATATATATATATATATATCATAGTATATATATTTCATCCACGATTTCACAAATTTACAGGCATTTGTTTCACGTTCAATCAATTCCTTCTTCAGAACACATGTATTCCTCCAGGTCTCTTGACTGGTCTTTTCATGAGACTTCTTGCCAAACACATTATTATTGATTTCCATAATCACTTTTGAAGCAAAACTCACACACTGTTCATGATAAACCATAACCCTAATATTACCATTAAATGTGGAACTGGTTGGAATGAATGATTGTATATCAATATAAGATTTTCTGTATATTTTCATGTATCAATTCAAAAAATTATTTAAAATTGGAACCAGTTATATTATTTATTCTCAGTATGGTCTATTCATGCATTATCTCTATATCCAAAGACACGGGGTACACCTATTGTACCCCCAATACTAATTTATACGTCTTCAAAATATTGCTCAAAGAAATGGTGGAAGAAATACTCATGTCACCTGATCTCCTTATACATTTTATCACAGTAATATTCTGGACACAAAAAGCAAAGTTTACACTTATGATTGTACCAGAGCTTTCATTGAAATGAGCTTCCTCACCATTTAATGGTTCCTGAATGAATTGTAAGCCACAATGGCTCCAACTTCAACCTTGTACAATGGATAGATGAATACCATGAAATTTTTGAAATTCGCATGACGAGGTGGCAATGAAGAACATTTGGATGTCCTGTTGCTGATCATTATTATACCAGACAGTGCCTTGATTGATGGGTATAATGAAAATGGTGTAGAACTGAGATGCCGGTTAGTTGAAAACTGCAGAGTAGTTGGCCCAGAGCAGTGATGTGCAGGTGTGTGATAAAATATTTGTGGTGGTGCCATGTGGATCTGCCATTGACTTCCAAATGGCTTTTAGCTGATATGGTGCACCAAGCAGACCCTTATATGTAAAGGTGTCTTGTTATATGGAGAGGTTTCAGGGCAATGTTTAGAATCAGTTTGCTATCGTCAAGGGGGCAAGCATATGGGATAGAAGCATGGTTGGTGCGTTCTCCTGCAGACTCTGAACCACCACATGTCACAAAACTCCCTCCAACACTGTGTCCCAGTTGAACTCCTTGTATTTCCTGAAGCAAATACCAATCTCCCAGTGCAGCAGCAAGAAACACCACGAAAATTGGAGGATGACCAAATGGCTTCACAGTCCACATGGGAGACACTTCGGCCCAGTGGCCTCAGTTTACCTACAAAGAGAGAATTCAGCACCGCTGCCTCATGATCATTGGAAAATAAGAAACCATGTTCTCCAGGTAACATAGATGCAGACCCAGCTTTGATGGTTTCATGACAAATGAAGATAAAGCTCCTGACAACAACATATATTTCAAGTGCCACACCTCAGAGGCAGTTTCTCCAGAATTCTTTTGGCCAGCAGAGCTCCATGGTTGTGTAGTGTTTACACTGTCCCGTACTTTTGGAAACTCCTCTACCAGCTCCCAGGTTGGGAACTCCTGAGCATTTTCCATTCCAGATTTGTATTCACAGATTTTCAAACTCTTCCCCTCTAATTGTGTCTCACTGGGCCAAAGGTAATGTCAAGGCATTGTTCTGGATGAGAGTTGGAAGTTTATTGTGTAGCACATATTTGCATACACATTGGATTCATTATCCTATTTACCATTTGAAATACTGAATCCCTGACACTAACCCATACCCTAATAGACTCTGACTACTTATCCTAAAATGATGGAGAAAAAGAAACCTAACAGGATAGAAATACAGGCCTTTCATAGGAGGCATGGTGTATACTTGGATTTTCCTTCTGCTTTATCAAGGGTATGTGTTATCATTCTTGTCAACCTTTCATTGGAATATTTCTCCATGAGTTTTTAAAGTAAACACATATGTAAATTCCTGTCTCCTTTTCTGTGTAGCCTATTCAGAACATGTATATTTTTATGCATATATAGACTTCTACCTGGTATCACACGTACATTCTTGTGAGCAAACTGACTTTGGAATTTACAAATTATGAGAATACATCACTGCCCCTAAATACTGATGGAACTGAAAATTCAACCTATGGGTGAGCTTCCTAGTGAACAACATTAAACATAAAGCCATGTTCAGTAAAATTAATATTTTTAGGTATGTGGATGATATATATTTCATGATAAATTTCGATTGGCATATATATTGCTACATTTTAATGTCTGTGTGTGTGTGTGTGTGTGTGTGTGTATATATATATATATATATATATATATATATATATATATATATATATCCAGATTTTCCAAAATATGAAATATATGTGTCTTATTATACACTCCGTAAATTCATTCTAGTTCGTGTATGTGGATTTATAATCAACATTTCACATTTCACAAGATTATTCTCAGAAATATTCAACCACCTGAAATACATATTTGTTTCCTAGTACTGAAAACTAACTTCAGTGAATGGTCCTTATATATCCTAATATTTCTATAGTAACTGACCAGGATTAACATCAATGCAGTTAGATTCCTATGGGACATGATATGTATTTTGAAGTTTGTTTTTATTCAACACTGGTACATTACTTTTTCTTCAGTTTATGGACTTCATAGGATATATCCTTTCATCCACAAGTTCACAAATTTATAGGCATTTGGTTCACTTTCAATCACTTCCTCTTTCAGAAAACATGTATTCCTTTATGATTATTTAGTGGTCTTTTCACTAGACTTCTTTCTAAACATATTATTTTCGATTCTTTAATCATTTTTGAAGCAAAACTCACACACACTTCATGATAAACCGTAACCCTAATGTTACCATTAGAAGTACACAAAGTACACCTATTTGTACTCCCAATACTAATTGATACATGTTCAAAATATTGCTCCCAGAAATGGTGGAAGAAATACTCATGTCACCTGATCTACATATACATTTTATCACAGTGATATTCTGGACACAAAATGCAAAGATCACACTGATGATTGTAACAAAGCCTAAATGGAAAGTGAGCATGAATTACTAAAAACATCCATGTCCAGGTTACTTAATGCTCTCAAATGTCAATCCTATTGGTGACTACCTGTTTGTTTCTTCCTTAGATTATATATTCAACCTCAACCCTGTGAAAATGTTTAATCATATTACTCACTTTATAATTTGTCTGATTTCCTAATGTCTCTATTGATATCTGCTTTCCTACATATTTTCCCCAGTTCATCAATGTGACTGACTCTTCACATGTGCTGATATTTACATTCACTCTCTACCCGAAACCCTATTGCTGAAGAACTTTTTGTCCAGATCCTATATTCACTCTTCTTTCTAAACCTTCCGACTATCTTCCTAATCCTACCGACTCTCACTTTTTGACTGGATGTTGTCTTCCACATTCAGTCATCCAAGGCACAAGGTCCTATGCCATTGTATATCGATTTATCAGAGACATCTGTGCAGAACATAATTCAAAGCTAAGTATCCCAATCAAGGGCTCAATAGCCGTCCGGGCTTCAAATCTTACATACATTTCGGTTTTCATACTTACATTTCACCTGTATATTCTTTTAAATATTGCAGGTTCCAAATACCATTATTCATCCCCCAAATTATTTCTAACCCAAATCGAACCTGTTGTTAATCCTAAGCATACACTCTTCCCTCAATCTAACTACAGAAGAGCATGGACAGAGTTGGTCTTACAATAGAGGAATGTAGGTGATCTTCCACCTGCTGAGAACCTCAGAGTTCCATGCAGATATGATCCTTGGAAAAGTTGTAGGCAGCTATGAAGGACCTGAGAGAGCAAAACTTATTTTACATGGCAAACAACCTGGAGAGGATGAAAGGATGTGTCTGAATCAGCCTCTCTATTCTTAATGTAGAGAAGATGGACCAAAGCAGGCCTGTGTGGAGAGAAGTTCCCCATTGACTATGGTTGATATACCATTCTGACTTGTGAAAGTGTCACAGAAAGTAGGAGCACCCTCCATCTCATGGGACCATTTGAAGCAACTGTTAGAACAAAGTGGTTGCCAGGGCAGTAACCTCATTCATTTTTGAAGAAAGTGACTTCACCTCACTTACCTGGTGATGGAACTCTCTGAACTTGGGATCCAGGAAGCCAGGCACCCAGAGATAGTCCCAGTCACTGTCCCAGTGGGATAACTTGTTTCGATTTACCAAGGACAGACAGTCTTTTTTGGTATCTACTGATGTGAAGATGGACAAATGCCAGGAGAGCTCTGTAGAGGGACCTTTCCTAAGAAAGCAGGTAGTCGCTCACAGTTGGTTCCTGACAACTTCACAGAGTTGGCCGAGGAGACCAGATCTGAGACAGGACAGGCCAATTCAGGGTAACATACTATGGTCGACCAGTCCGAGGACACTCTGGATAGTCAAAGACTTATTGGGGGTAGGAAGTGCCTTTGTGGTTGTTGGTGTAAGTTTGTGGTTTTTATTCATGTTCTCAGAATAGGTAGGAAAGGCAGTTTGTTTGGTATGGAGTGGAGTACTTCTAGAAAGCCGTTTGACAAGGCTAGTGTCTGTGTATCCCACTGTGTCCGTGTTTGTAGACATGAGAAAAGAGAATGCATCAATGAATACGTCCTGTCTAGTAGAAAGCTTCCCAGCATTCATCCTACCCAATTTATGAGTGGATTGTAGCTTGACTTATGGATGAGCAACCCCTACTATCCTCCTATGTTCCTGTTTTCTTCCCGAATTCTGGCCACTATCCAGAATAGGCTCATGTTTTTGTGTCCAAGATATGTGCCACCTCCAAGCTCTGTGACATGGCCATGTACTGGATAGCAGAATGGAGTGGCGAGCATCGCAGAAAATGCAGATATCAATGTGACCAGGAAAGTTTCAGTGGAGAAACCCTGCTTTGGGCCTTTTGCTTACCTATTGTTCTGTTGCCCTGAGTGTAAGAAAGTTTCTTGCCTCAGGCCACCCCTTTTTGAAGCCTGAAGAAAACAGTTTTCAAATGGAAATTAATGGGCATCACCTGTAGCTCCTTGGTTAATTGCTTTGGAAAAGGATGTGTCTGAATAAGCCTCTTGTCCCTGTGTCAGGCTATGAGTTAGATTCTCAGCACCTGATGGATCTAAAGTACGTTCCCATGTGTGTATCGAAAACCGAAATGTAAAAATATCAGTCATTCTGGAAGAAGTCTCTTGCCTTTCTCTGTTAGGTTCCTGACCTCCATCAAGTGAGAATAGGGATCCTTTGGTTAAAATGAGTTCTTCAAAGGCCTGCAGAGGGTAGACAATAGGTGCTTGTGTTTCCTCATTACTCCAAATCACATAAAGAATCTATACCTGACAGTCAGTAGGCCTCAAATTGGAGAATCAGAGCAGTATTAACGGCAGGCTTATTTGATCACTCCAGGTTCAGAGGAAAGGGGTCCAGTCCACCCTTACTTTAGGCAAAAGAGGGGCAAGGGAGCATATTTTGGACACTGTCTTGGGCTGCACCCATCATGTAAACCTTCAGCCAGAGGTTTTGATGAGTGTCTCAATGGAAGAAGATGTGGGCCATGTGGGAGTGTTTTGGTTTTAATTGTGGTTGGAAGAGATTACTTGGTCCACCTCAGCTGGAACTCTGGTGTGTTTCCCCTAAGAGACTGAGTTCTGGAACTGAACTCATACAAGTATTGCCATGAATTGCGTTGGGATTTTAGGAGGCCACGCATGAGAGTCGCCATTGGAAACTGAGATCTAGGCTCAGGGTGGCATTCCACACAGCACTGGGAATCTCAGCCAGGATATCACATGATTTTTTTCTGAAAGTCTTGGCAGACATAGTTGAGAGTCAAAACAAACATGGACCTCACTTTGTAGACCTCAATGGGCCTGGATTCACGTGACCATTTTGCCACTTTTTTGGATGACTTGCCTTTGAGAGTTCTCCAGAGCATTCATTGAAATGAGCTTCCTCACCATTGAATGGTTCCTAAAATAATTGGAACTCACAGTGCCTCCAATATCATCCTTGAAAAATGGCTAGATAAATACCATGATATTTTTGAAATTCCCTTGACCAGGTGGTACAGGAGAACCTTTGGATGTACTGTTGCTGATCCTGAGTGTACCAGACAATGCCTTGATTGACTGGGTTTCATGAAAATGGTGTAGAACAGAGATGCCAGTAAGTTGGAGCCTACTGAGTAGTTGACAAAGAGCAGTGGTGTGCAGTTTTGTGATAAAATTTCTGTCCTGGGGCCTTGTGGATCTGCCTTTGACTTCCAAATGGCTTGTGGCTGACATGGTGCATCCTGCAGACTCTTATATGTAAAGGCATCTTTTTATAAGGAGAGGTTTAACCGAAATGTTCACAATCAGGTTATTATGGTCAAGGGGGCAAACTATGTGGGATAGAAGCCTGATTGGTGCATTCTCCTGCAGATCCTGACCCACCATACCTGACAGAACTCCCTCCAGCTCTGAGTCCCAGTTGAGCTCCTTGTATTCCGTGAAGCAAATACCAAATTCCCAGTGCAGCACCAAGAAACACCACGAAATGTGGAGGATGACCAAATGGACTCACAGTCAACATGTGAATACACTTAGCCCCCGTGGCAACAATTTGCCTACAAAGAGAGAATTCAGCACTACTGCCTCATGTTCATTGGAAAATAAGAAAGCATATCCTCCAGGTCACAGAGAATCAGACCTAGCTTTGATGGTCTCACTAGAAAGGAAGCTAAAGCTCCTGACAACAACATATATTTCAAGTGCCCATCCTTAGAGGCAGTTTATCAAGAAGTCTTTAGGCAGGCAAAGGTCCATGTTTGTGGAGTGGTTTACCCTGTCTCTTACTTTTGGAAATTCCTCTACCATATCCAAGGTTGTGAACTCCTGATAATTTTCCATTGCAGATATGTATTCAAAGATTTTCTAACTCTTCTCCTCTAATTGTGTCTTACTTGGGGCGAAGGTGATGTCTAGGCATTTTTCTGGATGAGAGTGAGAAGATTTTGTGTAGCACATATTTGCATACACATTGCATTCATTTTCCTATTTTTCATACGAAATACTGAATCCCTGACACTAACCCACACCCTTCTAGACTCTGAATACTAATCCTAATATGATGGAGGCAAATATCCCAAACACTAGAGAAATACAAGCAGTTCAGGGGAGGCATCATGTATAGTTGGACTGCCTTTTTGCATGATTTTTCGTAGGTGATACAAATGTAGTGAATTTTTAATTGAAATAGTTCTCCATTGATTTTAAAGTTCACTTATGTGTGAATTCCTGTCTCCATTTCTCTGGAGCCTATTCAGCACATGTATTTTTATATGCACAAATAGAATCCTACTTAGTATCACTCATACATTTTTGTGAAGTGGCTGACATGGCAGAAAGAAATTCTGAGAAGAGATCACTCCTCCTAAATGCTTTTGGAACTGAAAATTCAACCTATGGGTGAGCTTCCTAGTTGAACAACATTATACATAAATCCATGTTCAGTATAATGAATATATTTGAACCTGTGGATTATGTATATTTCATGATGAATTTTGTTTGGCATATATATTGCTACTTTTTAATGTGTCTGTGTGTGTTTTTTGTATATATATGTATGTATATATATATATATATATATATATATATATATATATATATATATATATATACACTCTCCTGACTTTTCAAAATATGTAATATTTGTGTCATATATACACTCCCTAAATTCATTCATGTTAATTAATGTGGATTTATAATCAAATTTTCACAAGTTTATGCTCAGATATATTCATCCACCTGGAATATATTTTTGTTTCCTAGTACTGAAAACTAACTTTATTAAATGGTCCTTACAAATCCTATTGTTTCTACAGTAACTGACCCAGTTTAACATCAATGCAAGTAGATTCCAATGGGACATGATGTGTATTTTGACGTTCATTTTAATTAAACACTGTTACATACTATTTCTTCGGTTTTTGCACATCATAGGATATATATTTCATCCACAAGTTAGTAAATTTATAGGCCTTTGTTATACTTACAATCACTTCCTGCTTCAGAACACATGTATTCCTCTATGTTTCTTGACTCGTCTTTTCATGAGACTTCATTCCAAATACATTATTTTCCATTTCCATAATCACTTTTGAAGCAAAACTCACACACCCTTCATGATAAAACATAACCCTAATATTACCATTTGATGTATAACTCGATGGAATGAATGATTGTATATCAATATAAGATTCCTTATATATTTTCAGATATCAATTCAATCCATTATTTAAAGTTGAAACAGTTATATTATTTATTCACAGTATTGTCAATTCATGCATTACTTCTATATTCATAGACACAGGGTACAACTTTTGTACCCCCAATACTAATTTATACGTCTTCAAAATATTGCTCCCAAAATGTTAGAAGAAATACTCATGTCACCTGATCTACATATACATTTTATCCCAGTAATATTCAGATCACAAAATGCAAAGGTCACACTTATGATTGTACCAAAGCCTAAATGGAAAGCAATCCTGGATTACTAAAAACATTCATGTCCAGGTTGCCTATTGCTCTCAAATGTCAATGATATTGGTTAGTACATATTTGTTTCTTCCTAAGTTTATATATTGAAACTCAACACTGTTGATAATGTCTAATCCTATCACTCACTTTATACGTTGCCTGATTTCATAATGTCTCTATTGATATCTGCTTTCCTACGTATTTTCTCCAGTTCATCCTATACTCACTCTTCGTCCTAATCCTACCAGCTATATTTCTAATCCTACCGACTATCCCTTTTTGAATGGATGTTCTCTTCAACATTCAATCATCCAAGTAAAGGTCAGTCGAGCGTTGGAGGAAGAGTCCACCAAGAGACTATCTCATGAAACAGCAAAGGGTTTATTGGGGGTCCAGCATGCTGGTACTCAGAGCTCACTTGAATACAGTAGAGAGCCCTGAGAAAAGCTTAAGCAGAGCTTATATACTTTCCTTTGTGATGGCACGGAGGGAAGTTTATTGATGGGTCAGGGCAAGTGGGCAGTTTGCGTGCAACCGGGTGAGGGAGTACATTCTGCAGTTTGTCAGTTGGGGACAGCACATTATGGGAACAAGATTAGCAAACATTTCTCAAGAATTCAACAGTGTTTTGTTAAGCGTACAGAAAAAAAGGAAGTAACAAGTGCCTATTTTATTAACCTTTCATCCCCCAATTCTTCTTCTGGCTACTTTTAATCATAAAAGTGATCATTGCCGGGTGTCACATTCTATGTCTGCTAGTGGGGTATTACCATAAGTTCAACTTGTCCAATTTGAGCTTGGAGAAAAGAAATTACACGGTTTAGCAAACAGGATTTTATAGTTAGCAATAATATGAGGATTATTATTGGACTGGCCAGGGTTGATAAATTCATAGTTAACGAGGGGACTGTGTGAACCAAGACTCAAACCACCCTTTATGGGCCTCCCTCTCTCGTTGACACTCTTCAAGGCATTTTTTAATTTACTCATAGATTTTTTAACAACTCCACTATGGTCAGCATAAACACAACATTCTTCCATCGATGCAGAACAAAGGACCCCTTCTCTCATGAAGAGGAGGATCAACACTCGACTGTTCTGTAAAACAACTTCAGAGAGAGAGGTTAAAAATTCCTGAAAAGCTGTGATAGAGGTTTCTAATATCTTTAAGTTTTGGTGTATTGTTGCTTCTTATTGGGTCATTTGATGTGTCTCATGGACCAAGGCAGTAGTTCTTGTGCCCACCCCTGCAGCAACTCCTATTCCTAATAGGATGGCTAAAGTGAGGGATATATGTTCCCAGTGGAACCGGGTTTTATGGCCACCTATTTGATCTTCAAATGAGCCTGCGTCATAAGAAAGCACTCTGGGAAACATCTGCAGCATTACACAATTAATCCCAGCTGTTGGCCATTTGATGAAAACATAAACAATGTTTAAGTATATAGAATTATACTGTTTTAGGCACGGACAAGGCAAGGCACCTAAGATAGTACCAAAGACAGGGAGACAGTCTTGTTTGTTGCAAACGGTTTCAGAGGGCATTACTTCTGTTGTAATCAACTAATCCCCTGAAACCCAAGTTTCGGTAGTTTCAGAATTTTGTACCCAACATGTAAGGGAAGGGGCTCAGAAGTTCACAGTCTGCAGAAGTTCACAAAAGGCAGTTTTTTTCCTGCTTTTTCCTCTGTTCTGGGCAAGTTAACTTTTCAAGGACACCTGGGTGAGGGAGAGCTTTTTCTTCCCTTTATATTTTCCCCCTGCCAGCTGTTACCATTTAGCCCAGTTGGTAACATCTTTATCATAAAAATCTAGCCATCTCTGTGAAGCCCCAGCTCAAGGCCAGAGGCCTTGTTCACATATTTTGTGAAAAACTAGTAATGAGGTGTCTAGCGTAGGAGTGCTGATTGTTTTAGCCAGTGGCCAAGTAGAAGAGGGCAACACTAAAAGAGGAAGTTTATCTACTCTGAACTCTTTTATAGGGACTCTTTTTCTGAAAGCCCTAAAGTCAGCCATGGTGAAGACTTCTGGAGAAGGTCAGTTAAGACTTTTCTGAGGGCCTGGTACAGAGGGGGAAGACAGGGAAGGTGTGGCTGTGAGCAGCTCCATTGATCTGAATGAGGTAGGAGAGATGTAAAAGAATAATGGGAAAGGGGTCTGGGATTTTCCTAGAAACAAAAAGTTGAGCAGTAGAACAGGTAGAGCAAAGGGGAAGACGGGAGTTAGTATCCCTAAAAAACTGTGAGGGACTTTAAATTCTTAGTAACCTGTTTTCAGTGATGACAAAGAAATTTTAAAGGCCATTTTCATTTCATTTTGGATAGGGGTCTAAGGGCTCTCCTCAGCTGATTTGAGCTTTGGGTTAACTGGTAAGAGGACCTGCTGGGACCCGGTGTGGGCTCTGACAAGAGAAGAGATTAGTGAGTGGGTGGAGGGGTACCTATGTACCTGCTACCTCAGCAAGAGAGTAATGGTCTGAGAATTGGTGGAGGTTTGGGTTTTTGATCTAGAAATTGGAGGGGAGAAATCATGTTGCTGAGGTGGGAGTGACCGCTGCAGGTCTGGAGCAGAAGGCTGTGTGTGAGGATCTATTGGAGAAGCATAGTTCAGGATGTGAGCAAAGGAGGGAAAAGGCCTCCATATAGGGGAATCACCTTTCACCTTTTTGATCATTTGCAGAAGTTAAAAAGGTCATGCAGATTTGAGGATCAAGAGACCCCTCTGTGGGCCATCGGTTTTGGTTATCTAATTGGTAATATGGCCAATGCTTTGTACAGAAATTGATTAGGAGTTTGGGTTCCATCAGGCACTTCCTGTATGCTCACATCCCCATGACTTACAGAAGAAGTCGGCTATCCCCCAACACAGCCGTGAGTTTTGTGTCTTTGATAGACCGCCGGGCAAACAGTAATCTAGGCAAGCCAACCTGCATCTGGCTCACGTGTCGCTACATCCATAATGATTGTTTCCATTATCTATTGTGTAGAAGGGATTTAATGGAATTTTAGTGGGATCCTCTTCATCAGGGATATCCCAATAGGAAAGACCTATACCCAGCTGACAAATATCTGGGGGGAGAGATGGCCACCAGGTCCCTAAATGGGCTGTATGCAAGATAGACCATACTTCTTTTCCAGTAGGATTGTGATCAGCCATCGCTGCTGAACGGGCTGATGAGGGTTAGTACTACTGGTGGTGAAGGGGAGAGTCTATAGCCTTATCCACATTTTGAATACACAATTTGAAAGTGTTACCAGTCTTTTCCAGTTTCCAGTCAGTGTCTGGACAGGCCGCAGGCTTGAGATGAGAGATATGGATACAGGATGAGATTCTGTCTACCTTTACTGCTGTAGGTGTTATAAGTAGCACCTGCTATGGTTCTTTCCAGCGGGGTTCCAGGGATGACACCTGATGTCATGTTACCTAGACGAAGTCTCTTACTTGATATCGATGTGCAGTTCCCTCTTCCCCAGTTTGGTAGGCAGTGGCCATCTGTTTTCGCAGGTATCCCTGAGTTCTTTTAAGAACTTTAAGTCTTTCAAGCAAGGGGGTGTGGAAGGGATCGTTAGGTCTTAGAGTTGGGGTTAGGTCCCGTCCTGGAGGAGAGGCACCATAGAGAATTTCATAGGGGGTTAGGTTACACAAAGAAACAGAGGGAGTATTTCTTGCATTAAACAGTGCATAAGGCAGGAGCATAGTCCAATCTTTTATGCCGGTCTCTAAGCTTAATTTTGTTATGGTCTCTTTAATGGTTCTATTCATTCTTTCTACCTGTCCTGAACTCGGTGGTCTATAAGCACAATGTAACTTCCAATTAATCCCCAGGGTCCTGGCAAACCCCTGACTTACCTGAGCCACAAACGCCAGTGCATTATCAGACCCTATTACTTTAGGGAGGCCGTTTCTTGAAAAAATATCTTCCAGGATCATTTGACCACCATTTGTGTTGTTTCTTTTTTTTCTTTTTTCTTTTTTTTTTCCTGGGGAGGGCTTCAATCCATCCTGAAAATGTATCTACAAAGACTAGGAGATATTTCAGTCCATCCCTTGCTGGCTTAATTTTAGTTAAGTCCACTTCCCAGAATTGTCCTGGTCTGGCTCCTTGTAGGTGCTTTCCTGCAGGAAGCTTGGAAGGGTAAGCATTAACCAATTGATGGACCCGAAAGGCTTTTGTAACCCGTTTAGTTATTTTCTTTCGCTGTGAGTCGGTTAGTGGAAAACTCTGTTCTTGATCCTTCAGGAATGAATGCAATTTCTTTGAACCAAGGTGAGTGAGTTGATGTACATTTTCTACTGTCATATTTAGAGCCGTGATTATAGGAGTTTTTACTGACGGATTTAGAAATTCCAATTGGGGGCCTTCAGGGTTAAAAGTTATTTTGTCCCGGAGCTTGGTGAGCAGATCTCTGCCCATCAATGGGGCAGGGCATTCTTGGATTACTAAAAAGGAGTGATGGATATTTTTTCCCCCTGGTCCATGGTCCTCTTAGTTGTCCAAGCTCGATATTTACTGTAATTACCCCTTGAATTAGAGACCTTTTATTTGAAAGAGAGCATAATGGGGCCTTAAGGGCTGAGTATATTGCCCCTGTATCTACTTCATAGTTTACTGGGGTACCCTCTACTTCAAAAGTTACCCTGACCTCTGTGAGGAGATCTGAACCCCGACGTTCTTAGTCATCCTCAAGAGTCAGAATGGCTGGCTGGCATGGCTGTCTCTTTCTAGGGCCCTCTTTGACCCAGAGTCCATTTTCTTTACAGTAGGCACATGGATCTGAGGCCAGGGGTGGCCTGGAGTGTGGGCCCAGGTATTCCTTCCTGTCTCCATGTTTCTTATTTCTGGCCTATTTGTTTTTGAGACCAAGACCTTAGTCAATGCCTTAGTCTGTCTTTTTCTTTTATCCTCCCTCTGCTCCCTACTCTTCCTCAGTTTCTACCTTATAGTATACCTTCTTGGCTTCTCAGACTAAATCTCTCAAAGTCATATCTTGTAATCCATCTAAGCATTGTAACTTTCTTTTAATATCCAGGGCAGCTTGCCCAATAAAGGCCATCATGCGTATGCATTTTGATCCTCTGCCTGAGGATTGAAAGGAGTATATCTCCTATATGCCTCCATAATTCTCTCTAGACACATAGAGGGGGAATCATCAGGCCCTTGAATAATCTCTCTTACCTTGGCCAAATTTGTTGGTCACCTAGCGGCCACTAAAATACCCGCAATTAGAACCCGGTGATAAGTGGACAAATGCTCCCTACCTTCAAAGGTGTTGGGGGCCCAGTTGGGTTGGTTCAAGGGAAAGCCGTGTTGAATATTTTGGGAAGTTGTGTTGGTCACCCATCTGGTCCGAGAATATTTTTTTCTAGCTTCCAGGAGGATTCTCTTTTGTTCCTCTGTCATGAAGAGAGTCCCTAGGTGTTGTTGGCAGTCATCCCAATTAGGCTGGTGTGAAAACATCAATGACTCATCCACACCTGATAGCCGGGTGGGGTCCTCGGTAAAAGGGGGATTGTTATTTTTCCAGTTATATAGGTCTGAAGAGGAGAAAGGCCAATATTGATAGTCTTGCATTTTTCCCCCAAGGACGTCGACAGTCACTGGCCCGTAGGGATAGAGGGGGAGCATCACGGGAGTTCCAGCATTTTCAAATATTCACCGCCGGCGAGTTCCTTTAGCTGGACCAGTTTCCTCCAGCGGAGGAGGGGCTGTGTGTGCAGCGGGGGAGTTATCTGGCGGGCGCTGGGCTGGCTTAGCTTCCTCCAATGGTGGAGAGGCTGAGTCAGCAGCAGAGGCATCACTTAGAGGGTGTTGGGAGTTGGGGGATGTGGGCAGGAGATAAGGAGGGGGAGGAGAGTCCAGTAGAGTCAAATCTTTGACTCAGGGAGAACACAGGGTGGAGGAGGAGGAGGAGCAGAGGGTTTGAGAGATCATGGGGGAAGGAGTAGGACCAGGGGCAAGGGCAAGGAAAGGCCTCACTCATGGAGGAGGATATTTGCAGAGGTCCTTCCAAGTAAAGATATATGGCTGTTGATCTGGATGGCTATGTTTCCCTGGCTGAAAGACAATATCTCTTACTTTTTAAATTAGTGGGAAGTAGAAAGATCCTTCTAGGGGCCATCCGAATCTAAAGGTGGGCCATTCTGAGTCACAGAGAGTCTGCTAGGTCCAGGGTTTTACTGAAAAAGAAAGACTCTGAGCCCTTAAGTGTACTTTGGTCCAGTGATCAAGGGTCAGGGACAGAGGCATTGAAGTGCTCTGTCCCATAATGAAAGATACACAAACAGTAAAAGCAACGACACACGACACAGACAAGACAAGAAAATAAAGACATGCAATGGACGTCCAACACTGAGACCAGGACTGAGTAGCCGGCAAAACCCGATGGGCTGGCAATACCGAATCTGAAACTAAATATCACTGATTCGAAGAGACTATTGTTCCTCGATTCCAGAATCCTCAGCGGCGTCCCCCAGGTACGTGGCCTGTGGCTCTGTGACACGTCTGTCAGCCACCATCGGAGAGAGCTCACACTCTTCATTGACAGCCATTTTGCCAAGCCATAACCTGAAACCTGAAACCAGAAAGAGGCACCTTACATACCCCAAGAGAAGCCTGTTGGGGTCTCTCGTCCGCCGCTGCCGGATCTCGGTGGAACATCCATATGTAAAGGTCGGGTGAGCGTCACGGGAAGAGACCACCAAGAGACTGTCTCATGCAAAAGCAAAGGGTTTATTGGGGGTCCAGCATGCTGGGACTCAGAGCTCACTTGAATAGAGCAGAGAGCCCTGAGAACAGCTTAAGCAGAGCTTATATATTTTAATTGGAGAGGGCAGGGAGGGAAGTTTATTGATGGGTCTGGGTGAGTGAGATGTTTGCGTGCAAACGAGCGAGGGAGTACATTCTGCAGTTTGTCAGTTGGGGTCAGCACATTCGGGAAACAAGATTAGGAAACAGTTCTCAAGATTTCAACAGTGTTTTATTAAGCATACAGGATAACAGGGAGTGACAAGTACCTATTTTGTTAAACACTCACTACCGAATATACTTTACCAGATTTCCTAATGTCTCTATTGATATCTGATATATTTCCTACATATTTTCAACAGTTCATCATTGTGACTGACTCTTCACATGTGTGGACATTTACATTCACTCTATACAAAAAACCCTATAGCTAAATAACTTTTGGTCCAAATACTATACTCACTCTCCTTTCTAAACCTACTAACTATCTTTCTAATCCTACCGACTATCCCTTTTTAACTGAAAGTTCTTTTTGACAATCAATCATCCAATTGTATATCGATTTATCTGAGACATCAGTGCAGAAAATAAAACAAAGCTAAGTATCACAATCAAGGGCCCAATGCCCTTCTGGGCTTCAAATCTTACCTCGATTTCTGTTTTCATACTTATATTTTACCTATATATTCTTGTAAATATTGCAGGTTCCCAATATCATTATACATCCAGCAGAATGATTCCTAATCCAAATCAAACCTGTTATTAACCGTAACCATACACTGTTCCCACAATCTAAATTTACAGAAGAGCAGAGACAGAGTTGGTCTTACAATACAGGAATGTAGGGGATGTTCTAACTGCCGAGAAACTCAAAGGTCCATGCAAAAATGATCCCTGAAGAAGTAGTGGCTAACTGGGTAACTATGAAGGAACTGAGAGAGCAAAAGTGATCTTCCATTGCAAACAACCTGGTCAGGATGAAGGGATGTGTCTGAATCAGCCACTCTCTTCTTAATGTAGAGAAGAAGGACCAAACCAGGCCTGTGTGGAGAGCTGTTTCCAGTTGCCTATGGTTGATATACCATTCTAACTTGTGAAAGTGTCACAGGAAGTAGGGGTAGCCTCCATTTCATGGTACCCTTGGAAGCAACTGTTAGGACAACATGGTTGCCAAGGCAGTGACCTCATTCAGTTCCTGATGGAAGTGACCTCACCTCACATCCTTGGTGATGAAAATCTCTGAACTTGGGATTCAGGAAGCCAGGCACCCAAATCCAGTCCCAGTCCCTGTCCCTGTGTTCTCACTTTTTTGGATTTACCAAGGACAGAGTCAGTCTTTCTTATTACCTACTGATGTGTGCATGGCCAAATGCCAGGAAAGCTCTGAAGAGTGGCCTTTCCTGAAAAAGCATGTATTGGCTCACTGTTGGCTCCTGACAACTTCATGGAGTTCACCAAGGAGACCAGATCTGAGAAAGCACAGGCCATTTTGGGAAAACATTGTATGGCCCACCAGTCAGAGGACACACCGGATAGTCAGAAACCTACTTGGGGAAAAGAGGTGCCTTTGTGGGTGTGGGTGTGTGTTTGTGGTTTTGTCTCATGTTCTGAGAATAGGTAGGAAAGGTGGTTTGTGTGGTTTGGAGTGAACTGTTTCTAATAAGTGATTTGACAAGGTGACTGTTTCTACTTCTGTGTATCCCAATGTGTCCGTGGTTGTAGACATTAGAAAAGAGAATGCATCAATGGATGTGTCCTGTCTAGTAGAAAGCGTTCCAGCATTCATCCTGCCCAATTTATGAATGCAATGCAGCTTGCCTTATCAATGGGCAACACATGCTATATTCCTAAGTTGCTGTTTTCTTCCTGAATACTGGCCACTCTCCAAAATAGGCTCATGGTTGTGTGTCCAAGATATGTACTACGTCCAAGCTCTGTGACATGGCCATGTACTGGATAGCAGAAGGAATGGCGAGCATCTCAGAAAACTCAGATATCAGTGTGACCAGTAAGTTTCAGTGGAGAAACCCTGCTTTGGGCCTTTTGCTTACCTTTTGTTCTCTTCCCATGTATGTCAGCAAAGTCTTTGCCTCAGACCACAGCTTTGTGAAGCCTGAAGAAAACATTTTTTAAATAGAAATTAATGGGCCTTACCTGTGGCTCTTTGCTTAATTGCATTGGAAAGGGATGTGTCTGAATCAGCCTCTTGGCGCTGTGTGAGGCTGTGGCTTAGATTCTCAGCACCTGATATATCTAAAGAAAGATCCCATGTGTGCATCCAAAACCAAAATGGGCAAAAGAGTAGTCATTGTGGATGAAGTCTTTCGCCTTCCTCTGTAAGGCTCCTGACCTCCATCAAGTGAGAATAGGGATCCTTTGTTTCAAATTAGTTCTTCAAATCCCTGCAGAGGCTAGCCCATAGGTGCTTGGGTTTTCTCATGACTCCAATTCACATAAAAAACCTAAACCCCAGAGTCAGTAGTCCTCAATTTGGAGAAGCAGAGCAGTATTAACAGCAGGTCTTTTGTTCACTCCTGGATAACAAGAAGGATGTCCAGGGCACCCTGACTTTAGGCAAATGAGGGGCAAGGGAGCTTATTTTGGACACTGTCTTGGCCTGCGTCCTTCATGGAAAACTCCAGCCAGAGATAAAAATGAGTGTCTAGATGGAATAAGATGAGGGTCATGTTGGAGTGTTTTGGTTTTAAATGTGGTCATTTGTGTGGGTGTTGGAAGAGATGTGTGGGTCACCATAGGCTTGAACTCTGGTGTGATTCCTCTTAGAGACTGAGTTCTGGAACTGACCTCAGAGAAGTACTGCCATGAATTTTGTTGCAATTTTAGGAGACCACGCATGAGAGTCGCCCTTGGAAACTGAGATATAGGCCCAGGATGGCTTTCCACAGAGCACTGGAAGTCTCAGCCAGCATATCACATGATTTTATTCTGAAAGACTTGGCAGCCATAGTTTAGAGTCAAAACACACATACACCTCACATTGTAGAACTCAATAGGCCTGGCTTCTTGTGACCTTTTGCCACTCTTTGGGAAGCCTTGCCTGTGAGAGTTCTTCAGATCTTTTATTGAAATGAGCTTACTCAGCATTTCATGTTTCCTGAATGAATTGAAACCCACAGTGCCTCCAACTTCAACCTTGAAAAGTGGATACATAAATATCATAATTTTTTTAAATTCCCATGACCAGTTGGCACTGGAGAAACTTTGGATGTCCTGTTGCTGATCATGAGCATACCAGACAGTGTCTTGATTGACTGGGTTTGGTGAAAATTATGTAGCACAGAGATGCCAGTAAGTTGGAGCCTGCTGAGTAGTGGCCCTAGAGTAGTGGTGTGCAGGTGTGTGATAAAACATCTGTGTTGTGGCTATGTGAATCTGCCATTGCCTACCAAATTGCTTGTGAGTGACATGGTGCAGGTAGCAGACGCTTGTATGAAAAGGCATCTTGTTATATGGAGAGGTTTCAGGGAAATGTTCAGAATAAGTTTGCTATGGTCAAGGGGCAAAGCATTGTGGGATATAAGCCTGGTTAGTGCATTCTCCTGCAGACCCTGACCCACAATACGTGACAGAACTCCCTCCAGCACTTTGTCCCAGTTCAACTCCTTTTATTTCATGGAGCAAATACCAAACTCCTAGTGCAACAACAAGAAACACCACGAAAAGTATAGGATGACCAAGAGGCTTCACAGTCCAAATGGGGAGACACTTAGGCCCCAGCTGCCACAGTTTACCAACGAAGAGAGAATTCAACACTGCTGCCTCATGTTCATTGGTAAATAAGAAACCATGTCCTCCAGGTCACGTAGATGCAGATCTAGCTTTGATGGTCTTACTACAAAGGAAACTAAAGCTCCTGAAAACAACGTATATTTCAAGTGCCCAACCTCAGAGGCATTTTCTGCAGAAGTCTTTAGGCCAGCAGAGCTCCATGTTTGTGGAGTGTTTACACTGTCCCTTACTTTTGGAAACTCATCTACCAACTCCAAGGTTTTGAACTCCTGAGCATATTCCATTCCAGATATGTATTCACAGATTTTCTATCTCTTCTCCTCTAATTGTGTCTTTCTTGGGGTGAAGGTAATGTCAATGCATGGCTCTGAATGAGAGTGGGAAGATTTTTGTGTGGAACATATTTCCATAAACATTGGATACATTTTTTTTATTTTCCATTAGAAATACTGAATTCCTGATACTAACCCAAAACCTACTAGATTCTGACTACTAATCCTAATATGATGGAGAAAAATAAACCAAGCTGAATAGAAATACAAGCAGTTCAGAGGGGGCATGGTGTATAGTTGAACTTGCCTTTTGCATGATAAAGGGTAGGTGTAATAAATGTACTTAATTTTTAATTGAAATAGATCTCCATGTGTTTTTAAAGTTAACAAATATGTGAATTCCTTTCTCCCTTTCTCTGTAGCCTATTCAGCACATGTATTTTTATATGCACATATAGAATCCTACCTGGCATCACACGTATACTATTGTGAGATGGCTGACTTGGCAGATACAAATTGTGACAAGAGAAAACTCCTCCTAAGCGCTGTTGGAACTGAAAATTCAACCAATGTTTTAACTTCCTAGTAATACAGTATTATTCATATCCATGTTGACTAAAATAAATATTTTTGAATCTGTGGACGATATATATTTCATGATGAATTTCGTTTGGCACATATATTGCTACTTTTCAATGCCTGTGTTTGCGTTTATATATATATATATATATATATATATATATATATATATATATATATATATATATATATATATTCTCCAGATTTCTCAAAATATTTTATATATGTGTCTTATATACACTCCCTAAATTCATTCATATTCATTTATGTGGATTTATAATCAACTTTTCACTAGATTATTCTCAGAAATATTCATCCACCTGAAATTTATATTATCTTCCTAGTACTGAAAACTAACTTCAGTGAATGGTGCATACAAATCCTAATAATGCTACAGTACCTGACCCAGATTAACATCAATGCAAGCAGATTCCTATGGGACATGATGTGTCTTTTGACGTTCATTTTTATTCAACACTGGTGCATTACTATTTCTTCAGGATTGCACATGAGAGGATATATATTTCATCCACAAGTTCACAAATTTATAGGCATTTGTTTCACTTTCAATCACTTCCTGATTCAGAACACATGTATTCCTTCATGATTCTTGACTGGTCTTTTCATGAGATTTTGTTTCAAACACCTTATTTTGATTTCCATAATCGGTACTGAAGCAAAACACACACACTCTTCATGATAAACCATAACTCAAATATTACCATTAGATGAATATCTGGTTGGAATGAATGTTTGTATATCAATATAAGATTTCCTGTTTATTTTCAGATATCAATTCAAACCGTTATTTAAAGTTGGAACCAGTTATATTATTTATTCACAGTATGTTCTATTCATGCATTATCTCTATATTCATATACACATGGTCCACCTATTTGTACTCCCACTAATTTATTCATCTTCAAAATATTGCTCCCAGAAGTGTTGGAAGAAATACTCATGTCACCTGATCTACATATATATTTTATCACAGTAATATTCTGGACAAAATGTGCAAAGGTCACACTTATGATTGTACCAAAGCCTAAATGGAAAGTGAATATGGATTGATAAAAACATCCATTTCCAGGTTGCCTAATGCTCTCAAATGTCAATGCTATTGGTGACTACATATTTGTTTCTTCCTAAGATTATATATTGAAACTCAACCCGGTTGAAAATGAATAATCCTATCACTCACTTTATACTTTGCCTGATTTCGTAATGTCGCTATTGATATCTGCTTTCCTATATATTTTTCCCAGGTCATAATTCGACTGACTCTTCACATGTGTTGACATTTACCTTCATTCTCTACCCGAAACCCTATTGCTAAAGAACTTTTGGTCCAAATCCTAAACTCACTCTTCTTCCTAATCCTACCGACTATCATCCTAATCCTGTAGACTATCGTTTTTGACTGGATGTTATCTTCTACATTCAATCAACCAAGGTACAAGGTCCTATGCCATTGTATATCGATTTATCTGAGACATCTATGAGGAACATAATTCAATGCTAAGTATCACAATCAATGGCCCAATGCCCTTCTGGGCTTCAAATCTTAAATAGATTTCTGTTTTCATACATATATTTCACCTCTATATTCTTATAAATATCGCAGGTTCCCAATACCATTATTTATCCAGCAGAATGATTCCTAACCCAAATCTATGATGTTATTAACTCTAACCCTACACTGTTCCCTCAATCTAACTTTACTGAAGCACAGGGACAGAGTTGGTCTTATAATACAGGAAAGTAGGGGATCTTCCACCTGCTGAGAACCTCAAAGATCCGTTCAGAAATTATATCTGGAGAAGATGTAGGCAGCTATGAAGGACCTGAAAGAGCAAAAGTCATCTTCAATAGCAAACAACCCTGTCAGGATCAAGGGTTGTGTCTGAATCAGCCTCTCTCTTCTTATTGTAGAGAAGATGGACCAAACCAGACATTTGTGGAGAGCTGTTCCTGGGTTCCTAATGTTGATATACCATTCTAACTTGTGAAAGTGTCACAGGAAGTAGAGGCAGCCTCCATCTAATGATACCCTTTGAAGCAACTCTTAGGACAAAGTCATTGAAAAGGCAGTGACCTCATTCAGTTCCTGAAGGAAGTGACCTACCTCATTTCCTTGGTAATGGAACTCTCTGAACTTGGGATTTAGGAAGCCAGGCACACAAAGGCAGTCCCACTCCCAACCCAGTGGTCTCCCTTGTTTGGATTTACCAAGGACAGAATCTGTTTTTCTTATTACCTACTGATGTGAGGATGGCCAAATGCCAGGAAAGCTCTGAAGAGAGGCCAATCCTGAGAAAGTAGGTAGTGGCTCACCGCTGGCTCCTGACAACTTCACAGAGTTGGCCAAGGAGACCAGATCTGAGACAGGACAGGCCATGATGTGGGAACATAATATGGCCCACCAGTCAGTGGACAGTCCGGAAAGTCACAGACCTACTTGGGGGAAGGAGGTGCCTTTGTGTGTTTGGGTGTGTTTTTGTGGTTTTGTCTGATGTTCTGAGAATAGGTAGGAAAGGCGGTTTGTTTGGTTTGGAGTAAACTGTTTCTAGTAAGTCGTTTGACAAGGCGAGTGTTTCTAAGTCTGTGTTTCCCACTGTTTCCATTGTTTTAGACTTTAAAAAAGAGAATGCATCATTGGATGTGTCCTGTCTAGTAGAAAGCTTCCCATCATTCATCCTGCCTAATTTATGAATGGACTGTGGGTTGCCTTATTGAATGGTAACACCTGCTATCTTCCTAAGTTCCTGTTTTCTTCCTGAATTCTGGCCACTCTCCAGAATAGGCTTATGGTTTTGTGTCTATGATATGTACCACATCCAAGATCTGTGACATGGCCATGTACTGCATAGCTGAAGGGAATGGCGAACATCTCACAAAACACAGATATCAGTGTGACAAGTAAAATCTCAGTGGAGAAACCCTGCTTTTGGCCTTTTTCTTACCTATTATTCTGTTGCCCAAATGTCAGGAATGTCTTGGCCTCAGGCCACCCATTTGTGATGCCTGAAGAAAACAGTTTTCAAATGGAATTGAATGGCCATCACCTGTTGCTAATTGCTTAATTGCATTGGAAACAGATGTGTCTCAATCAGCCTCTGGCCCTGTTTGAGGATGTGGCTTAGATTCTCAGCACCTGATGGATCTAGAAAAGTTCCCATGTGTGCATCTAAAATTAAAATTGCCAAAAGAGCACTCATTTTGGATGAAGTCTCTCGCCTTCCTTTGTAAGGTTCCTGACTTCCATCAAGTGAGAATAGGGATCCTTTGGGTCAAATAAGATATTCAAAGCCATGCAGAGGTGCTTGAGTTTTATCATGACTCCAAATCACATTAAGAATATATACCCGACAGTCAGTAGGCCCCAAATTGTAGAAGCAGAGCAGTATTAATGGCAGGCCTATTTGATCACTCCTGGTTCACAGGAAGGGTGTCCAGGCCACCCTGACATTAGGCAAATGAGGGGCAAGGGAGCTTATTTTGGACACTGTCTTGAGCTGCATCACTCAAGGAAACCTCCAGCCAGAGGTGATGATGAGTGTATATATGCAAGAAGATGAGGGTCACGTGGGAGTGTTTTAGTTTTAATTGTGGTCATTTTTGTGGCAGTTGGAAGAGATGACTGGGTCCACCTGGGCTTAAACTCTGGCGTGATTCCCCTTAGAGAGTGCGTTCTGGAACTGACCTCAGAGAAGCATGGCCATGAATTGTGTTGGGATATTAGGAGGCCACACATGAGAGTCGCCATTGAAATCTGAGATCTATGCCCAGGTTGGCTTTCCACAGAGCACTGGGAATATCTGCCAGCATATCACATGATTTTATTCTGAAAAACTTGGCAAAAATAGTTGAGAGTCTAAACACACATGGACCTCACATTGTAGACCTCAATGGGCCTGGCTTCATGTAACCTTTTGGCCACTCTTTGGGGAGACTTACCTGTGAGAGTTCTCCAGAGCGTTTATTGAAATGAGCCTCCTAATCATTTAATGGTTTCTGAATGAACTGAAGCCCACAATGACTCCAACTTCATACTTGAAAACTAGCTAGATAAATACCATGAAATGTTTGAAATTCTCATGACCAGGTAGCAATGGAGAACCTTTGGTTGTCCTGTTGCTGATCATGAGTATGCCAGACAGTGCCTTGATTGACTGGGTTTCATGAAAATGGTGTAGAAAAGAGATGCCAGTAAATTGGAGCCTGAGTAGTGGGTCTAGAGCAATGGTGGGCAGGTGTGTGATAAAACGTCTGTGGTGGGCCCATGTGGATCTGCCATTGGCTTCCAAAAGGCATGTTACTGACATGGTGCAGTCAGCAGACCCTTATATGTAAAGGCATCTTGTTATATGGAGATGTTTCAGGGCAATGTTCAGAATCAGGTTGCTATGGTCAAGGGGGCAAGCTATGTGGGATAGAAGCCTGCTTGGTGCATTCTCCTGCAGTCCCTGACCCACTACACGTGACAGAACTCCCTCCAGCACTGTATCCCAGTTGAACTCCTTTTATTTCATGAAGCAAATACAAAACTCCAGTGCAGCAGCAAAAAACACCATGAAAAGTGGTGGACGACCATATGGCTTCACAGTCCACACGGGGAGAAAATTAGCCCCCAGTGGCCACAGTTTACCTACAAAGAGAAAATTCAGCACTGCTGCCTCATGTTCATTGGAAAATAATAAACCATGTCGTCCAGGTCACGTAGATGCAGACCCAGCTTTGATGATGTAACTACAAAGGAAGCTAAAGATCCTGACAACTACATATATTTCAAGTGCTCAATCACAGAGGCAGTTTCTCAAGAAGTCTTTAGGCCAAAGAGCTCCATGTTTGTGGAGTATTTACCCTGTCCCTTACTTCTGGAAACTCCTCTACCTCTTCTAAAGTGTACTCCTGAGCATATTCCATTCCAGATATGTATTCACAGATTTTCTCACTCTTCTCCTCTAAGTGTGTCTTACTTGAGGCGAAGGTAATGTTCTCAAGGAGCGTGGAAAGGTTTTTTGTGTAGCACATATTTACATACACATTTGATTCATTTACCAATTTTCCATTCGAAATACTGAATCCCTGACACTAACCGATAGCCTACTAGACTCTGACTACTAATCCTAATATGATGGAGAAAAATAACCCAAACAGAATTAAATACAAGCAGTTCAGAGGAGGCATGGTGTATAGTTGGATTGCCTTTTGCATTATATAGGGTAGGAGTTATAAATCTAGTCAATTTTTTTGTTGAAATAGTTCTCCGTGTGTTTTTAAAGTTAACACATATATGAATTCCTGTCTTCCTTTCTTTGTAGCCTATTCAGCAAATGTATTTTTATATGCACATATAGAATCATACCTGGTACCACACTTACATTCATGTGAGGTGGCTTACTTGGCAGATACAAATTGTGAGAAGAGATCACTCCTCCTAAACGCTTTTGGAACTTTAAATTCAACCTATGGGTGAGCTTCCTAGTTGAACAACATTATACATAAATCCATATTCAGTAAAATGAATATTTTTGGATCAGTGGATGATATATATTTCATGGTGAATTTCGATTGGCATAATATTGCTGCTTTATAATGTCTCCAGATTTTTCAAAATATGAAATATATGTGTCTTATTGTTCACTCCTAAAATTCATTATATTCCCCTATGTGGATTTATAATAAACTTTCACAAGATTATTCTCAGAAATATTCATCCACATGAACTGCATATTTGTTTCTTAGTACTGACAACTATCTTCAGAGACTGGTGCTTACAAATCCTAATATTTCTACAGTAACTTTCTCAGTTGAACATCAATGCAAGAAGATTCCAATGGGACGTGAAGTGTATTTTGGCATTCATTTTTATTCAACACTGGTACATTATTATTTCTTCACTTTATGCACATCTTAGGATATATATTTCATCCACAAGTTCGCAAATTTATAGGCATTTGTTTCACTTTCCATCACTTCCTGATTCAGAACAAATGTATTCCTCCATGTTTCTTGACTGGTTTTTTCATGAGACTTGTTTCTAAACACATTATTTTCGAATTCCATAATCACTTTTGAAGCAAAACTCACACACCCTTCATGATAAACCATAACCCTAACATTACATTAGAAGTATAGTGGTTGGAATGAATGATTGTATATCATTATAAGATTTTTAAGATATTTTCAGATATCAATTCAATCCATTATTAAAAGTGGAACTAGTTATATTATTTATTCACAGAATTGACTATTCATGCATTATCTCAATATTTATAGACAGAGGGTACACCTCTTTGTACCACCAATAATAATTTATACATCTTCAAAATATTGCTCTCAGAAATGCTGGAAGATATACTTATATCACCTGATCTACATATACATTCTATTACAGTAATATTCTGGACACAAAATGCAAACTACACACTTTTGATTGTACAAAACCCTAAATGGAAAGTGAACATGGTTTAATAAAAACATCCATGTCCAGGTTGTCTAATGCTCTCAAATTTCAATCCTATTTGTGACCACATATTTGTTTCTTTTTAAGATTATATATTCAAACTCAACCCTGTTGAAAATGTCTAATCCTATCACTCACTTTATACTTTGCCTGATTTCGTAAGGTCTCTATTGATATCTGCTTTCCTACATATTTTTCCCAGTTCATCATTGTGACAAACTCTTCACATGTGCTGATACTTACATTCAATCTCTTAGCGAAATCCTATGACTAAAGAACTTTTGTTCCAAATTCTATACTCATTCTTCTTCCTAAACCTACTGACACTCTTCCTAATCCTACTGACTATCCCTTTTTTACTGGATGTTGTCTTCTACATTCAATCATCCAAGATACAATGTCCTATGTCATTGTATATCGATTTATCTGTGATATCTGTACAGAACGTAAATCAAAGCTAAGTATCCCAATCAAGGGCCGAATGCCCTTCTGGGCTTCAAATCTTACCTAGATTTCTGTTTTCATACATATATTTCCCTTCTATATTCTTATAAATATCACAAGTTCCCATATCATTATTCATCCCACAGATTGTTTCTTAACCAAAATCAAACCTCTTATTTACCCTAACCATAAACTGTTTCCTTAATCTAACTTTACAGAGGAGCAGGCACAGAGTTGGTATTAGAATACAGGAATGTGGGGGATCTATCACCTACTGAGAACCACAAATGTCCATGCAGATATGATCCTTGGAAAAGATGTAGGCCGCTATGAAGGACCTGAGAGAGCAAAAGTCAACTTCCATGGTAAACAACCTGGTCAGGAAGAAGGGATGCGTCTGAATCAGCCTCTCTCTTCTTAATGTAAACAAGATGGACAAAACCAGGCCTGTGTGGAGAGCTGTTCCCGGGTGCTTATGGTTGATATACCATTCTAACTTGTGAAAGTGTCACAGGTAGTAGGGGGAGCCTCCAGTTCATGGGACCCTTGGAAGCAACAGTTCGAACCAAGTTGTTGCCAAGGCAGTGACCTCATTCAGTTCCTGAAGGAAGTGTCCTACCTCATTTCCTTGGTGATGGAACTCTCTGAACTTTGAATCCAAGAAACCAGGCACCCAGAGCCAGACACAGTCCCAGTCCAAGTGGGCTCACTTGTTTGGATTTACCACAGACAGAGTCAGTCTTTCTTGGTACCTACTGATGTCAGGATGACTACATGCCAGGAGAGCACTCAAGAGGGGCCTTTCTTGAGAAATCAGGTAGTGTCTCACTGCTGGCTCATGACAACTTCATCAAATTGTCTAAGGAGACCAGATCTGAGACAGGACAGGCAATTTTGTGGGAACATAGTATGGCCCACCAGTCAGAGACCTCTCCGGATAGTTACAGTTCTACTTGGGGTAAGGAGGTGCCTTTGTGGGTGTGGGTGTGAGTTTGAGGTTTTGCCTCATGTTCTGAGAATAGGTAGGTAAGGCAGTTTGTTTGGTTTGGAGTGGACTGTGTCTAGTAAGTCGTTTGACAAGACGAGTGTTTCTATGTCTGTGTATCTCACTGTGTCCGTGGTTGTAGACATTAGAAAAGAGAATGCATCAATGGATGTCTCCTGTCTAGTAGAAAGCTTCCCAGCATTCATCATGCCCAGTTGATAATGGACTGTGGCTTGCCTTATGGTTGGGCCAAACCTGCTATCTTCTTAAGTTCCTGTTTTCTTCATGAATTCTGGCCACTCTCCAGAATAGGCTCATGGTTTTGTGTCCAAAATATGTACCACCTTCAAGCTCTGTGACATGGCCATGTACTGGATAGCTGAATTTAATTGGGAGTATCTCAGAAAACTCAGATATCAGTGTGACCAGTAAAGTCTCAATTGAGAAACCCAGCTTTGGGCCTGCTGTTGTCCTGAAAGTCAGGTAGGTCTTTGCCTCAGGCCAAACTTTGTGAAGCCTGAAGAAAACAGTTTTCAAATGGAAATGAATGGGCATCACCTGTGGCTCTTTGCTTAATTGCTTTGGTAAGGGATGGGTCTGAATCAGCCTCTTGGCCCTATGTGAGGCTTTGGCTTATATTCCCACCACCTGATTGATCTAAAGAAAGATCCCATGTGTGCATCCTAAACCATAATGGCCAAAAGAGCAGTTATTGTTGATGAAGTCTCTCACCTTCCTCTGTAAGGTTCTTGACTTCTATCAAGTGAGAATAGGGATCCTTTGCATCAAATGAGTTCTTCTAATCCCTGCAGAGCCTGGCCCATAGGTGCTTGGATATTGTCATGATGCCAATTCACATAAAGACTCTAAACCCCAGAGTCAGAAGGCCTCAAATTGGAGAAGTGGAGCAATATTAAATGCAGGCCTATTTGATCCATCCTGGTTCACAGGAAGAGTGTCCAGGCCACCCTGACTTTAGGCCAATGAGGGGCAAGGGAGGTTATTTTGCACACTGTCTTGGGCTGGGCCCCTCATGGACACCTCCAGCCAGAGGTAATGATGAGTGTGTATATGGAAGAAGATGAGTGACATGTGGGAGTGTTTTGGATTTAATTGTGTTCATTTGGGTGGTGGTTGGAAGAGATGACTGGGTCCACCTGGGCTTGAACTCTGGTGTGATTCCCCTTTGAAACTGATTTCTGATTCTGATCTCAGAGAAGTATTGCCATGAATTTTGTTAGGATTTTAGGAGGCCATGCCTGAGAGTCGCCCTTGGAAACTGAGAGCTAGCCCCAGGGTGGCTTTCCCCAGAGTGCTGGGAATCCAGCCAGGATATCACATGATTTTATTCTGAAAGACTTGGCAGCCATAGTTGACAGTCAAAACACACATGGACCTCATACTGTGTACCCCAATGGGCCTGGCTTCATGTGACCTGTTGACCACTCAAGACATTCCATATGCTGCAGATATAACCTCTTCTAACCTTGAGTTGAGCTGCATTGCTTGTGGTCCTGTCTTTCCTTGTCTTTTCATACTGTTCGCATTTCTTTCTGCTTGTTGAAACTGTTGTGTTATTGAAAATTCCCCCATATATTTATATTGCTCTTGTATCCTTGCAAAGTCTCCCTTGCAGGTGCAGTTGAGGGTCTGCCCCTCCTACAATAGGGGCAATGTGCCTACCAACCCGGCAGGCCACTGGGCTTGTTCTGAAGGTCAGTAGCAGGTCCGCCGACCTTACAGGTGTGGGCGGTGGCTCTGCCACTCTGCGGGTGCTGGGCCTGTTCTATGAGTGGGTCAGAGGTCCATCTGCCTTGGAGGCATGGGCGGTGGCTCTGCCCCTCACCCTCTCAATGTGTTTTTAAAGTTAACAAATATGTGAATTCCTGTCTCCATTTCTCTGTAGCCTATTCAGAACATGTATTTTTATATGCACATATAGAATCCTACATGGTATCACACGTACATTCTTGTGAGTTTGGCTGAATTGGCAGATAAAAATTGTGAGAAGAGATCCCTCCTCCTAAACGATTTTGGAACTGAAAAGTCAACATATGGGTTACCTTCCTAGTTGCAAAACATTATACATAAATCCATGTTCAGTAAAATGAATATTTTTGGATCTGTAGATAATATATATTTCATAGTGAATTTCAATTGGCATATAAATTGCTACTTTTTAATGTCTGTGTGTGTTTTGTGTGTGTGTGTGTGTATATATATATATATATATATATATATATATATATATACTCTACAGATTATTAAAAATATGAAATATATTTGTCTTATTATACACTCCCTAAATTAATTCATGTTCATGTATGTGGATTAATAATCAACTTTTCACAAGATTATTCTCAGAAAGATTCATCCACCTGAAATACATATTTGTTTTCTAGTACTGAAAATTAACTTCAGTGAATGGTGCATAGAAATCCTAATAATTCTACAGTAACTGACCCAGTTTAGCTTCAATTCAAGTAGATTTCTATGGGACATGATGTGTATTCTGACGTTTATTTTTATTCAACACTGGTACATTACTATTTTATTCAGTTTTTGCACATCATAGGATATATATTTCATCCACAAGTTCACAAATTTATAGGAATTTGTTTCATTTTCAATCAATTCCTGCTTCAAAACACATGTAGACCTTCAGGTTTCGTGACTGGGCTTTTAATGAGATTTCTTTCCAAACACATTATTTTCGATTTACATAATCACTTTTGAAGCAAAACTCACACACTCTTCATGAAAACTCATTACCCTAATATTACCATTAGAAGTATAACTGGATGGAATGAATTATTGTATATCAATATAAGATTTCCTGTATATTTTCAGATATCAATTCAGTCCATTATTGAAAGTTGAAACCAGTTATATTATATATTCACATTATGATCTATTCATTCATTATCTCTATATTCATAGACACCGTGTACACATAATTGTACCCAAGTCTAAATGGAAAGTGAGCATGTATTTCTAAAAACATCCATGTCCAGGTTGACTAATGCTCTCAAATGTCAATCCTATTGGTGACTAAATATTTTTTTCTCCTGAAGATTAAATATTCAACCTCAACCCTGTTGAAAATATCTAATCCTATCACTCACTTTATACTTTGCCTGATTTCCTAATGTCTCTATTGATATCTGCTTTCCTACATATTTTCCCCAGTTCATCACTGTGACTGACTCTTCACATGTGCTGACATTTACATTCATTCTCTACCTGAAACCCTATTGCTAAAGAAATTTTAGTCCAAATCCTATACTCACTCTTGATTCTAAACCTAATTACTATCTTCCTAATCCTACCTACTATCCCTTTTTGAATGGATGTTCTCTTCAACATTCAATCATTCAAGGTACATGGTCCTATGCCATTGTATACCAATTGATCTGAAACAACTGTGCAGGACTTAATTCAAAGCTAAGTATTTAAATCAAGGGCCCAATGCCCTTCTGGGATTCAAATCTTACCTAGACTTCTGTTTTCATATTTATATTTCGACTACATACTCTTATAAATATACCAGGTTCCAAATACCATTATTCATCCCACAGAATGATTCCTAACACAAATGGAACATGTTATTAACCCTAACAATACACTGTTCACTCAATCTAATTTTACAGATGAGCAGGGACAGAGTTTATCTTACAATACAGCAATGTAGGGTATCTACCACCTGCTGAAAATCTCAAATGTCCAAGCAGAAATGATCCCTGGAGAAGACGTAGGCAGCTATGAAGGACCTGAGAGAGCAAAAGTTATCTTCCATGGCAAACAAAGATGTCAGGATGAAAGGATGTGTCTGAATCAGCCTCTCTCTTCTTAATGTAGAGAGGATGGTCAAAACCAGGCCTGTGTGGAGAGCTGCTCCCAGGAGCCTATGTTTGATATACCATTCTAACTTGTGAAAGTGTCAGAGAAAGTAGGGGCAGCCTCCATCTCATGGGACCCTTGGAAGCAACTGTTAAGACAAAGTGGTTGTCAAGGCAGTGACCTCATTCAGTTCCAAAAAGAAGTGACCTACCCCACTTCTTTGGTGAGGAAACTCTCTGAACTTGGAATCCAGGAAACCAGGCACCCAGAGCCATTCCAAGTCCCAGTCCCAGTGGGCTCACTTGTTTTGATTTACCAAGGACAGAGTCAATCTTTCTTGGTACCTACAGATGTGAGGAAGGCCAAATGCCAAGAGAGCTATGAAGAGGGGGCCTATCCTGAGAAAGCAGGAAGTGGTTCACTACTGGATCCTCACAACTTCACAGAGATGGCCAAGGAGACCAGATCTGAGACAGGACAGGCCATTTCATTGAAACATAGAATGGCCCACCAGTCAGAAGACACTCTGGATCGTCAGAGACCTACTTGGGGAAGGAGTTGCCTTTGTGTGTGTGGGTGTGGGTTTGTGGTTTTATCTCATGTTTTGAGAATAGGTAGGAAAGGCGGTTTGTTTGGTTTGGAGTGGACTGTTTCTAGAAAGTCATTTGACAAGGCGAGTGTTTCTATGTAAATGTATCCAACACTGTCCGTGGTTGTAGACATGTGAAAGAGAATGCAACAATGGATATGTCCTATCTAGTAGAAAGCTTCCCAGCATTCATCCTACCCAATTTGTGAATGGATTGCAGCTTGCCCTATAGATGAGCAACCCCTACTATCTTCCTAAGTTTTGGTTTTCTTCCCGCATTCTGGCCACTATTCAGAATAGGCTTATGGTTTTGTGTCCAATATATGTACCACCTCCAAGCTCTTTGACATGGCCATGTAATGGATAGCAGAATGGAATGGCGAGCATCACAGAAAACGCAGATATCAGTGTGACCAGGAAAGTCTCAGTGGAGAAACCCTACTTTGGACCTTTTGCTTACCTATTGTTCTATTGCCCTGAATGTTAGGAAGGTCTTTGCCTCAGGCCACCCCTTTGTGAAACCTGAAGAAAACCATTTTCAATTGGAAATGAATGGGCATCACCTGTGGTTCTTTGCTTAATTGCTTTGGAAAGGGATGTGTCTGAATAAGCCTCTTGACCCTCTGTCAGGCTATGGCTTAGATTCTCAGCACCTGATGGATCTAAAGAAAGTTCCCACGTGTGTATCTAAAACCAAAATGGTAAAAATATCGGTCATTGTGGATGAAGTCTCTTGCTTTCCTCTGTTAGGTTCCTGACCTCCATCAAGTGAGAATAGGGATCCTATGGGTCAAATGTGTTATTCAAAGCCCTGCAGAGCTGCTGGGGTTTTCTCATGACTCCAATTCACATAAATAATCTAAACCCCACAGTCAGAAGGCCTCAAATTTGAGAAGCAGATCAGTATTAAGGGCAGGCCTATTTGACCACTCCTGGTTCACAGGAAGTATGTCCAGGCCACCCTGAAGTTTGTCAAATGAGGTGCATGGGAGCTCATTTTGGACACTGTCTTGGGCTGTGCCCCTCATGGAATACTCCAGCCAAAGGTTATGATGAATGTCTATATGGAAGAAGTTCAGTGCCATGTGGGAGTGTTTTGGTTTTAATTGTGGTCATTTGTGTGGTGGTTGGAAAAGATGACTTGTTCCAACTGGGCTTGGACTCTGGTGTGATTCCCCATAAGTCTGAGTTCTGAAACTGACTTCAGACTAGTATTTCCATGAATTGTGTTGGGATTTTAGGAGGCCACACATGAGAGTCACCCTTGTAAACTGAGTTCTAGGCCCATGATGGATTTCAAAATCACACTTGGAATCTCATCCAGGATATCATATTATTTTATTCCTAAATAGTTGGCAGCCATAGTTAAGAGAGAAAACACACATGGATCTCACATTGTAGACCTCAATGGGCCTGGCTTCATGTGACCTTTTGGCCCCTATTTGGGAATCCTTGCCTGTGAGAGTTCTCCAGAGCTTTCTTTCAAATGAGCTTTCTCAAAATTTTATGTTTTCTGGATGAATGGGAAACCCACAGTGGCTCCAACTTCATCCTTGAAAATGCCTAGATAAATATCATGAAATTTTGGACATTCCCATGACCAGGGGGCACTAGAAAACCTTTCAATGTTCTATTGCTGATCATGAGTGTACCAGACAGTGCCTTGATTGACTGGGTTTCAAGAAAATGGTGTAGAACAGAGATGCCAGTAAGTTGGAGCCTTCTGAGTAGTGGGCCAAGAGCAGTGGTGTGCGGGTGTGTGATAATACATCTGTGTTGTGGCCATCTGGATCTGCCATTGGCTTTCAAATGGCTTGTGACTGCCATGGTGCAGCCAGCAGACCTTTATATGAAAAGGCATCTTGTTATATGGAGACAATTCTGGGCAATGTTGAGAATCAGGTTGCTGTGGACAAGGGGGCAAGCTATGTGGGATAGAAGCCTGACTGGTGCATTCTCCTGTAGACACTGATCCACCAAACGTAACAGAATTCCCTCCAACACGGGGACGATTTCAACTCCTTCTATTTCATGAAACAAATACCAAACTCCCAGTGTATCAGCAAGAAAGACCATGAAAAGTGGAGAATGACCAAAGGGTTTCACAGTACACACGGGGAGACATTTAGCCCCAATGGCCTTAGTTTACCTACAAAAAGAGAATTAATCTGTGCTGTGCCATGTTCATTGGAAAATAAGAAAACATGTCCTCCAGGTCACATAGATGTAGATCCAGCTTTGATGGTCTCACTACAAAGGAAACTAAAGCTCCTGACAACAACATATATTTCAAGTGCCCAACCTCAGAGGCAGTTACTCAAGAAGTCTTTAGGCCAGCAGAACTCCATGTTTGTGGAGGGTTTACCCTGTCCCTTACTTTTGGAAACTCCTCTACCACCCCCAAGGTTTTGAACTCCTGAGCATTTTCCATTCCAGATATGTATTCACAGATTTTCTAATTCTTCTCCTGTAATTATGTCTTACTTTGGGACAAGGTAATGTGAAGGCATTGTTCTGGATGAGAGTGGGAAGTTTCTTGTGTAGCACATATATGCATACACATTGAATTCATTTTCCTATTTTCTATTCGTAATACTGAATCCCTGACACTAAACCATACCCTACTAGACTCTGACTACTAATCCTAATATGATGGAGAAAAATAACCCAAACAGAATAGAAATACATGCAGTTCAGAGCAGGCATGGTGTATAGTTGGACTTGCCTTTTGCGTGATGAAGGCTTGGTGTTATAAATCTAGTCAATTTTTTATTGAAATAGTTCTCTATGTGTTTTTAAATTTAACAAATATGTGAATTCCTGTCTTCCTTTCTCTGTAGCCTATTCAGCACATGTATTTTTATATGCACATATAGAATCCTTCCTGGTATCACACGTACATATTTGTGAGTTGGCTGACTTGGCAGATGCAAACTGTTAGACGAGATCACTCCTCCTAAATGCTGTTCGAACTGAAAATTCAAACTATGGGTGAGCTTCCTATTTGAACAACATAAATCCATGTTCAGTAAAATGAATATTTTTGCATCTGTGGATGATATATATTTCATGGTGAATTTCGATTGGCATACATAATGCTACTTTTTAATGTCTCTGTGTGTGTGTATTTATATATATATATATATATATATATATATATATATGTATGTATATATGCATATATATATGTATTCACTCTCCAGATTTTTCGAAATATGAAGTATATGTGTCTTATTCTACACTCCCTAAATTCATTCATATTCACGTATGTGGATTTATAATCATCTTTTCACAAGATTATTCTCAGAAATATTCATCCACCTGAAATACACATTTGTTTTTTCCTAGTACTGACAACTAACTTCAGGGGATCATATGATGGCCCCAATGGGAGTTCATCATCCCCGTGTACCACATCACTGTGTGGAGAATGACGAGTTAGAAAGGCTAAAAGCTATCTGTTAGGAATTTTCAGCAAAAATGAGGTGCTCCAAAACCTAGAGGAAGCATTTCCATCACTGGCTAATCAGCTACAGGCGCTCAAACTTGAGTGATTTGTCCACAGGGAGGGTCACGCTGCTTATTCAGCAAATCACCCTGCGGCTAGAATCTGCTGTGCGCACCGGGAAACGACCAGATAGCAACGCAAAGATACAGCACTGAAAATTCTGTGGGCTTCTGCCAGCTGTGCAATCACTGTGGTCAGTGATGAATTCTGGGTTTGAGACGGGGGAAGGAAGCAGTCCAATTCGGTTCTCCACACCGGTCATACCACAGAGGAAGCCAGCGGCCACCATCTTGGAGAGCTGACATCACTATCGCTGTTTTCGACTGATCGCATCTCATTCAGCTATAGAACAGGTAATTTCAGGCTGCCATTCACCTGCATCTCGCAGAAAAATTACTCAGGCTCAGTTCTAAAGAACGCACAGAAATTTCTTCTTAGAGCCTGCTCCTATCAAAACATACACCGAGCACGGAGCGGCCAAATTCCGGCTCCTGGAACTGCTCTGGCCCAGGGCTAAAGAACCCGCAGAAACTGCTTCTCGGTCCGGGTCCTGCTGAATACTGTGGAGGTAAATACCAACCGATCCTTCATAGGCAGTGGCAACAGGATTGAGGTGGGACTTGTGAGGGCCAGTCAGGACTCACCCGTTGCTTTGGTCACCTGGCAAACGGAACTAAATGCTGCCGTTCGCATGGGATACCAACATGGCAGAGATCTGATGTCATCACAAAGCGGTGGAGGAGATAACTTCATCTATACCAGTGACGACAGAAACAGTTGGTTTGTTGGCAAAGAAAGTGACTCACAAACACCCAAGTCTCTCTCACTTTGTCATCAAGCCAGAGGGGCAGAGCAGAGCTGCCGCCTGCGCCTGGAAGAGGCCCAGCGACCCACCAGCGTGGTAGTCACGTCACCACAATTCTCGTAGGGGCAGAGCATTGCCGCTGCCTGTGCCCGGAACAGGCCCAGTGACGCGCAGGCGTGGTTGTCATGTGACCCCAATTGGAGTAGGGGCAGAGCAGAGCCACAGCCCGAGCCCGCGAAGTAGTCAGACCTGCAACGGACCTGCGGAACAGGCCCAGCAGCCTGCCGGCATGGTAGACACATCACCCCAATTGGAGTAGGGGCAGAGCAGAGCCGCTGCCCGTGCCCGCAAGGTAGACAGACCTGCGACTGACTGGCAGAACAGGCCAGGCGGCCTGCCGGCATGGTAGACACGTCACCCCAATTGGAGTAGTGGCAGAGCAGAGTCGTCGCCCACGCCCGGAACAGGCCCAGCGACCCGCTGGCGTGGTAGACACGTCACCCCAATTAAAGTAAGGGCAGAGCAGAGAGGCCGAACGTGCCTGCAAGGTAGCCAGACCTGCGACCGACCGGCAGAACAAGCCCAGGGTTCCAACTACAAATCATAATATGATGGAGAAAAATAAACCAAACAAAATAGAAATACAAGCAGTTCAGAGGAGGTATGTTGTATAGTTGGAGTTGCCTTTTTCATGATATAGCGTAGGAGTTAAAAATCTACTCAAGTATTTCTTGAAATAGATTTCCATGTGTTTTTAAACTTAACAAATATGTGAATACCTGTCTCCCTTTCTATGTAGCCTATTCAGCACACGTATTTTAATATGAACATATAGAATCCTACCTGGTGCCACACGTACATTCTGGTGAGGTGGCTGACTTCGCAGATACAAATTGTGATAAGAGACCACTCCTACAAAACGCTGTTGGAATTGAATATTCAGCCTATGGGTTAGCTTCCTAGTTGAACAACATTATACGTAAATCCATTTTCACAAAAATGAATACTTTTGGATCTGTGGATTATATATATTTCATGATGAATTTCGATTGGTGTATATATTGCTACTTTTTAATGTCTCTGTGTGTGTGTGTGTGTGTGTATAAATATACACTCTACAGATTTTTCAAAATATGAAATATATGTGTCTTATTATACAATCCATAAATTCATTCATATTCATGTATATGGATTTATAATCAACTTTCACATGGTTATTCTCAGAAATATTCATCCACCTGAAGTACATATTTGTTTCTTAGTACTGAAAACTAACTTCAGTGAATGGTGCATACAAATCCTAATATTTCTATCATAACTGACCCAGTTTAACATCAATGCAAGTAGATTCCTATGGGACATGATGTGTATTTTGATGTTCATTTTTATTCAACACGGGTACATTACTATTTCTGCAGTTTATGCACATCATCGGATGTATATTTTATTCACAAGTTAGCAAATTTATAGGCATTTGTTTCACTTTCAATCACGTCCTGCTTTAGAACCCATGAATTCCTCCATGTTTCTTGCCTGGTATTTTCATAAGAACTCTTTCCATACATATTATTTTCAAATTCCATAATCACTTTTGAAGCAAAACTCACACATCATTCATGATAAACAATAATCCTAATATAACCAATAGATGTATAACTGATTACAATGAATGATTGTATATCAATATAAGATTCCTTATATATTTTCAGATATCAATTCCATCTATTATTTAAAGGGGAACCAGTTATATTATTTATTCATACAATGGTCTATTCATACATTATCTCTATATTCATAGACACAGGGTACACCTCTTTGTACCCCCAATACTAATTTATACGTCTTCAAAATACTGCTCTCAGAAATGGTGGAAGAAATACTCATGTCATTTGATCTACATATACATTTTGTCACAGTAATATTCAGGACACAAAATGCAAAGGTCACTCTTCTGATTGTACCAAAGCCTAAACGGAAATGAGCATGCATTACTAAAAACATCCATGTCCAGGTTGCCTAATGCTCTCAAATGTCAATCCTATTAGTGACTACATATTTGTTTCTTCCTAAGATTATACATTCAACCTCAACCCTGTTGAAAATGTCTAATCCTATCACTCAATTTATACTTTGCCTGATTTCCTAATGTCTCTACTGATATCTGCTTTCCTACATATTTACCCCAGTTCAATATTGTGACTGACTCTTCACATGTGCTGACATTTACATTCACTCTAGCCGAAACCCTATTGCTAAAGAACTTTTCCTACAAATCCTATACTCACTCTTCTTTCTGAAGCTACCATCTTTCTTCAAAATCCTACCGACTATCCTACTTTGAATGGATGTTCTCTTCGACATTCATCTTTCAGAATGATTCCTAACCAAAATCGAACATGTTATTAACCCTAACCATACACTGTTCCCTCAATCTAACTTTACAGAAGAACAGGGACAGAGTGTTCTTAAAATACAGGAATGTAGGGTATCTTCCACCTGTTGAGAACCTCAAAGGTCCATGCAGAAATGATCCCTGGAGAAGATGTAGGCATCTATGAATGACCTGAGAGAGCAAAAGTCTTCTTCCATTGCAAAAAACCTGATCAGGATGAAGGGTTGTGTCTGAATCAGCCTCTCTCTTCTTAATGTAGAGAAGATGGACCAAAGGAGACCTGTGTGGAGAGCTGTTCCAGGGTGCCAATGGTTGATATACCATTCTAACTTGTGAAACTATCCCAGGTAGTAGGGGCAGCCTCCATCTCATGGGACTCTTGGAAGCAGCTGTTAGGACAAAGTGGTTGCCCCGGCAGTGACCTCATTCACTTACTGAAGGAAGACACCTCACCTCTCTTCCTTGGTGATGGAACTCTCTGAAATTGGGATCCCGGAAGCCAGGCACCCAGAGCCAGTCCCAGTACCAGTCCCTGTAGGCTCACTTGTTTGGATTTACCAAGGACAGAGTCAGTCTTTCTTGGTGCCTACTGATGTGAGGTTGGCCTAATGCTAGGAGAGCTCTGAAGACAGGCCTTTCCTGAGAAAAAGTCAGTTGTTCACTGCAGTCTCCTGACAAATTCACAGAGTTGGCCAAGGAGACCAGATCTGAGACAGGACAGGCTACTACGAGGGAACATAGTATGGCCCACCAGTCAGAGCACACTCCAAATAGTCACAGACCTACTTGGGGGAAGGAGGTGCCTTTGTGGGTGTGGGTGTGGGTTTGTGGTTTTGTCTCATGTTCTGAGTATTTGTAAGAAAGGCAGTTTGTTTGGTTTGGAGTGAACAGTTTCTTGTACGTCATTTCACAAGGCAAGTGTTTCTATGTCTGTGTATCCCACTGTGTCCGTGGTTCTAGACATTGGAAAAGAGAATGCATCAATAGATGTGTCCTGTCTAGTACAAAGCTTCCCAGCATTCAACCTGCCCAATTTATGAATGGACATCGGCTTAACTTATGGATGGGCAACACCTCTTATTCCAAGGTTCCTGTTTTCTTCCTGAATTCTGGCCACTCACCTGAATAAGTTCATGGTTTTGTGTCCAAGGTATGTACCACCTCCAAGCTCTGTGAAATGGCCTTTTACTGGATAGCTGAAGGAAATGGCGAGCATCTCAGAAAACTCAGATATCAGTGTGACCAAGAAAGTCTCAGTGGAGAAACCCTTTTTTGGCTATTTGCTTACCTATGGTTCTGTTGCCCTGAATGTCAGGAAGGTATTTACCTCAGGCGACACCTTAGTGAAGCCTGAAGAAAACAGTTTTCAAATGGAAATGAATGGGCATCACCTGTGGCTCTTTGGTTAATTGCTTGGGAAAGGAATATGTCTTAATAAGTCTCTTAGCCATGTGAGTGGCTGCAGCTTAGATTCTCAGCATCTGATGGATCTAAAGAAAGATCCCATGTGTGCATCCAAAACCAAAATGGCCAAAAGAGCAGTCATTGTGGATGAAGTCTCTCACCTTCCTCTGTAAGGTTCCTGACTTCCATCAAGTGAGAATAGGGATACTTTGTGTCAAATTAGTTCTTAAAAGCCCTGCAGAGGCTAGCTAATAGGTGCTTGGGGTTTCTCATGACTCCAATTCACATAAAGAATCTATACCTGACTGTCATAGGCCTCAAATTGGAGAAGCAGAGCAGTATTAACGGTATGTCTATTTGATCACTCCTGGTTCACAGAAAGGGTGTGCAGGCCACCCTGACTTTAGGCAAATGAGGGGCAAGGGAGCTTATTTGGACACTCTTTTGGGCTCCGCCCCTCATTGAAACCTCCATCCAGAAGTTATGATGAGTGTCTTTATGGAAGAAGTTGAAGACCATGTGGGAGTGTTTTGGTTTTAATTGTGGTCATTTGTTTGGCGGTTGGAAGAAATGACTGTGTCCACCTGGGCTTGAACTCTGGTGTGATTCCTCTTAGAGACTGATTTCTGGAAGTGACCTCAGAGAAGTATTGCCATGAATTGTGTTGGAATTTTAGGAGGCCACACAAGAGACTCCCCCTTGGAAACTGAGATCTAAGCACTGGTTGGTTTTCTAGAGAGCACTAGGAATCTCAGCCAGGATATCACATGATTTTATTCTGAAAGACTTGGCAGCCATAGTTGAGAGTCAAAACACACATGGACCTCACATTGTAGATCTCAATGGGCCTTGCTTCATGGGACCTTTTGGCCATTCTTTTGGATGCCTTGCCAGTGAGAGTTCTCCAGAGATTTCATTGAAATGAACTTCCTCACCATTTAATGGTTCCTGAAAGAATTGAAACCCACAGTGCCTCCAACTTCATCGTTGAAAAATGACTAGATAAATACCATGAAATTTTTTTAATTCCCATGACCACGTGGCATGGGAGAAACTTTTGATATCCTGTTGCTGATCAAAAGTGTACCAGACAGTGCCTTGATTGACTGGGTTTCATAAAAATGGTGTATAACAGAGATGCTAGTTAGTTGGAGCCTGCTGAGTAGTGGGGCCAGAGCTGTGGTGTGCAGGTGTGTGATGAAACATGTGTGGTGGGGCCATGTAAATCTGCCATTGGCTTCCAAATGGCTTGTGACTGACATGGTGCAGCCAGCAGACCCTTGCATGTAAAGGCATCTTGTTACCTGGAGAGTATTCAGGGCAATGTTCAGAATCAGGTTGCTTTGGTCAAGCGGGCAAGCTATGTGGGATAGAAGTCTGGTTGGTGCATTCTCCTGCAGACCCTGACTCACAACACGTGACAGAACTCCCTCCAGCACTGTGTCCCAGTTGAACTCCTTGTATTTCATGAAGCAAATACCAAACTCCTAGTGCAGCAGCTAGAAACACGACGAAAATTTGAGGATGACCAAATGGCTTCACAGTCTACACTGGGAGACTTTTAGCCCCCAGTGGCAACAGTTTACCTACAAAGAGAGATTTCAGCACTTCTGCCTCATGTCCACTGGAAAATAAAAAAACCATGTCCTCCAGGTCACATATATGCAGACCCAGGTCTGATGGTCTCACGACAAAGGAAGCTAGAGCTCCTGACAACAACATATATTTCAAGTGCCAACCTCAGAGGAAGTTTCTCAAGCAGTCTTTAGGATTGCAGAGTTCCATGTTTGTGGTATTTTTACCCTGTTTCTTACTTTTGGAATCTCCTCTACAACCTCCAAAGATGTGAACTCCTGAACATTTTCCATTGCAGATATATATTCACAGATTTTCTAACTTTTCTTCTCTAATTGTGTCTTACTTGGTGCGAAGGTAATGTCAAGGAATTGTTCTTAATGAGAGTGGGAAGATTTTTGTGTAGCACATATTTGCATACACTTTGGATTCATTTTCCAAATTTCCATTTAAAATACTAAATCCCTGACTGTCAGGGGTAGAAGGAATTTCTCCTTCATAGAATAGCCTGACACTTACAAGAAACAGCCCCCTGGGAGACATCCTGCCTAGGAGATATCCTGTAACCATCTGTCTCCCTGAGACATCATGGGGCCATCTGTCTTACTGAAACATCCTGAGGTTATCTCACCTTGTGAAGACATCCAGGAACTGCCAATAAGAGAGCTTTCCCATACCCAGTATATAAATACCCCTGTGTGAACAATAAAAATTTGCAGCTTGATTAAAACTCCTGTCTTGCTGTCATCTCTCGTGTCTCTTGTCCCTTCATTACTCCCCATCTAGGTTCACCACCCCCGTTGATGTGTCCTGCCGGCCGGGATATCTGGCACCTACCTACTGGGGCTCGAGCCTTTGACTGAGGGGGAAACCTGTCCTCAGGGAAGACTTAAAAAAGCGGAGCTTGCGATTGCCTCAGCAGACACCACCGAAAGACAGATCCAGGAGGAGAGTGGGGATGACACATGGTGAGTGACCCACCATGGGACAAGCAGTTTCGTCACATGATTTGTTTTTGTCAGGCCTCAAGGAGGCCCTCAAGACATAGGGGGCACATGTTAAGAAAAAGGACTTAAAATTATTCTTTTCATACATAGGAGAATTGTGTCCATGGTTTCCCCCTGAAGGGTCCATTGATGGTAGAAAATGGCTTAGAGTAGGAGACTGTTTAAACCATTTTTTTTGTTGTTGTTGAAGAAAAAGTCCTAGAACAAAGGTATATTAGACCTTTTGTAGACATTAATATTTTATAAGATTTTTAAACACCTAGAAAAATTTGTAAGTTTAAATTTAAAGACATTTATATTTATCTGTTTATCCAATTTAAATTGAACCATTTAAATCACGTGAATTAAAGATCTTTGGATCCACTTTGAAATAGTAAGCTTGCCTTAATTTGATTTTAATTGGAGTCAGTGGTCTTTTCTTGCATCCTGGTGTAATATTTTGTAGTTTCCCATCGAGATGACCCTGCCCCAATAGATCACAAGACCAGACTACTGGAAATTCTGAAGCTGGCCTTCCCTCCAGGGCTCCGGCATGGAGAGGCAATTTCCAAGGCCTTGGTGTGAGATTTTGGTCCAGGGAGCACTGCAGTGAACCACCGCCCTAAAACTATTAGCAAGCACATGGTGGAGGAGGCCTCCATAGGTAAGTGGCGCCTATATAACATCTGATATCCAGTTAAGGGAGATCTCTTCTGATGACAGAGTGGTGTCCTGGGGAGACACACATATACTCCTGTCTGGTACAGTAACGAGAATCATTCTGTCCTCTGTTATGTTCTGTAGGGAATTCCTCTGAAAGCATAGAGAGGTGCCAATGGGCACGCAGGAGCTCCTATTCCAGAGCTTTAGCAAGACGTTGCATAGTTCCTCTGTTTTTCTGTTTCTGCGCTGGTTTTCTGTTTTTTTTGTGTGTTTTGTTCTGTGTTTCATATGTTTTTTTTTTTTTGGTTTGTTTTAGTGTGTTTTGTTGTGTGATTTCTGTGGTAAAACTTAACTGAAAATGGGTAATAAAGCAAGTAAACTGACGCCCATTTGGACTGTGTTTTAAAGAACTGTGATGAACTTTAATACCCTTTGTTAAGCAGGATGAGAGAAGCCCCTAGCTGGCTGCCTGGAGCACACCCACTGCAGAGGGCAATGCCTGCTGGGGACCTAAGAACTGAGTATCTCCCAGGTTAACACGTGAAACTCCTTGAAACCCCTTGTCCCTTCAGATCGATAGAATCACAACCATTGGGCAGAGACCCCTGTTTTTCTCCTTTGTTAGCAAAGCAGTAAATCTCCCTTTTTCTTTTTCTCAAACCCTGTCCTCATTATTAAATTGGTATTAATTGGCTTCAAAATCAGGAACCAAACTTTAAGTTACAATTTTTGGTACCCCCCACACCCCGGAACTCTTTGAGAGCTGACTACTGAAATGTTAGGAGACGGAGCGTGCTTGGGGTGGAACCGAATAAGAGGAGCTAATCCTGTAAGTGAAAGGAGGGACTGAGGGACTTCCAGCAGCTGCCCAAGCCCTGTTGCTTCAGAGAATTACCTACTTCCTTCCCTGCACTGTAAGGATTTTGCCATCTCTGTTTTCTTAAAAAAGAGAAAAAGAAAAAGGGGACACTAAATACAGTAAAGTCACCATGGAGACCCTTGATTTTACATTTCAGGTTATCCCTCTGTGAAAACATCTGGTTCCCTTGTGGGAAAATCTATGGTGCCACTGGTGTAGGAGATTTTTCTCTTATCTGCTCTGGTTTAAAGGCTTCTGTCTGTAAGCCATAGTCTGGAGCTCCTTTCAGTCTGTCTTGTGTCTTTGTTTCTGGATCTTTAAGACATGTGCAATAATGTGTTGATATTATAAATCATTTCTTGGGAATGATCTTAGCTGAATGTGTATCTAAATGATGATGTTTTATTGTAACAATCTGGCATCTGAATGGGTTTTTTGAAGCATTGCACAATCTTGCAGTTAAAAGTCGGGTTTAGGAAATTGTTTAGTTTATGATTTCAGATAATTCATGCCAGAGAACTTAAATACTTAGGATGGAAAACTAGAGAACTCTACTTCCAAGTTGGCAAGTAACTTCCCAATCATTCAGGCTTTTTTTTCACCAATTTTTAATTGGGTAGCCTGGGAAAATGTCACTGTGTGCATTAATTTGGACAAGGATAGTAAATCATAGTATGCTATCTGTTGACAAAACAAGATATAAAGATATAAAATTTTGTAAACTGTGTCTTAAACTTGTATCATAAAATTTTGTGAATTTTGTCTTAAAATTGTATTATAATTTTCAACATCTGAACCTGAAAATTATGGTTGAAATGCCTTAGGCCTGAGGTGTCTGCTCAGAATAGCAGCTTTTTCCTGCTCCTTCCAGACCTCAGCCAGGACTTATGTTGAATGGCAAAAGAAAGAGGCCTGCAAGCTCAGTAGGAGAGTGATCTGAGGCCTAAAAAAAAATTAAATTGTATGGTATTTACTAATTAATGGCCAGTCAATTTTTCTAGGACTCTTATTTTTTCCTTAGATTCTTTATTTTTTTTTGAGCTCATGATTTTGATCCTAAAGACCTAGGATGATGTTTTTCTGACCAGTTCTATCTTTGAATAACTGTGTAGTTTTTGAAACATTGCAATGGATATTTCACTTGGAAAAGCTACAAGGCCTTTACTATTATTATGTGTGCACAATTTTGTTATGTGTTGTATGTCTATATATTCATATGTCCGTATATCATATATATGATACACAAATTAACATTTTTAAAGAGCACTCATTAAAACAAAAACGCTCATAAAAACAAATTTTAAAAAGTGGATCCAAAGATCTTTAATTCAAGTGATTTAAATAGTTGAATTTAAATTGGATAAAGAGATAAAAATAAATGTCTTTAAATTTAAGCTTACAAGTTTTTCTAGGTGTTCAAAAATCTAATAAAATATTAATGTCTACAAATGTTCTAATATGCCTTGGTTCTAAGACTTTTCCTTCAACAAAAAAATGGTTTACACTGTTCAATATATTTGTCTAATATATTGATAAATAAGTAAAGTAAATTTGATATGGGATTACTCATTCATGAGTACTTTTGTTAGATATCTGATTAATTTACTAAGGTCTGTATAAGTTTGTACCAATGTCTGTATAAGATTGTAATAATCAGTCATGTGTTAAAGAGACAAAAATTTCTTAAAACATAAGTTTACCCATAACATTGTGTTTATTAAGTTTTATTTTTTCTAGAGCAAGCAACCATAAAAATTAAACAACTGATTAAATAAGAACTGTTATTTTAGAGCACTGTACTGCCATTTATTTAAAAGCTAAACTTGGTTAATGTAGAAACTTCAATGTAATTGTCATGCTATTAATGTGCTCATATCTTTCAGGTATACGAATCTGTAAGGTAGAAACTTTAAAAGAGCATTATTTCAAGCTGGTGTTCTGAAGTTGTATGGTAAAAAAATATATTGGGCATTCATTTACTTCTTATCAATAAGATATGTAAAGTTGTATGTTACTTTTTACATTGGGGAACAATTTAAATGTATTTTTATGTTAATGAGAGTCTAATCTATATAAAAAACTATATAATCTATATTAAAAACTTTCAGCCTTTCTTAAATTCATGTTTTAAATGTGATATCATATGGTGTTAACTAATGTTCATGTGACCTCAAATAATATATGTAATCTTTGTAAAATGATATTTAAAAAAACAAAGATCATCTTTAGAAGTAAAACACTTAAGTTTTATAAAGAGTCCTGCCTTACCTGAGATAAGGCTCTGTGTCCCATCTTACTATATGTGAGAATGACTACGAAACCAGTAGGTCAGATATTATTTCATTTAAAGTTATGTTCAAAAGTTGTTTTTTTTTCTGTCAAGATTTCTAGGATCTCAAACACGGGATATAATGTATAACTCAGCTTAAAACTTCAGGGTAGCTATTACACGAACTAAGTATTTTTACTCTTGTTAAAAAATTTTATTTTGTAATTTCCTTATAAGTGATCTAAAGATTCCTTGTTAGTGTTTTACAGAAGTGTTGCTTTAAGAACACAACATGGGTTAATTTAAGATAATAAGTCATCACCTACAAGACAGACAGAATAATACAGATCCCAGTTAATAAAAAAGATAAATAATTATAAAGTTATAGACATTAAAGCCCAGTACTCTTAATATAAGGCTGTTAAAATTTATTTGCTGGATGATTAAGATTAGGATTTATATTAAAGTTACATGAAAAGGGACAAAAAAACCAATATTTGGCTCTTGCCCTCTGAGTCAGTCTGAATCCAGGGAACAAGGGACTTCTCAAAGAGCTTTGCAACTCTGGGCCTCATATCTTCCCAATTAGGGAGATTAATGAGACCCCTGGAGAACAGAAAGCCAATCAGTGCATTTGCTAAGAAGAGGAGAGTCATCAGAGAAGGGAGACATCCCTGATGCTTCCAAGGGTAGCCACATGGTCAAGCAAGACCTGGACCCACCTAGCGCAAATGGCACTAGCAGAACTGAGAAGCTGCTCTCAAGTTTCCCCAGGAATGACTCCCATAAAAGCTCAGCTGACTGTTAACAATAGATAGAAACAAAAGTCAGTTTGACTGTTTCATGATAAACACTTAGGAAAGACAGTTAAAACCAAAATACAGCCATTCCTGGGCATTTTAAATAATAATATTAATAATAATAATAATAATTTTTTATACACATTATGTTAGCCTCCCCAAATAAGTAAGACTGGAGGCTACAAAGAAGGATTCCCAGAAAGGAATGCCTGATAACTATAAAAAGAGACTATCAAGAGGAGCTGCCAGAGGCAGAAATTTTTAGTTTAAGGCATACAGATATTCCTAAGCTACAGGTAGGGATGGTGTTTGCTAGTACGATTATCCAGCCCTGAGTAACAGAATTAAAGGTTTCTCTATTACACACAGAGGTCATACTAGTAAAATGATTTTGCAAGATCAGATGATATTAAATCATTAAACTGTATCTTATGGAGAGGGATAACTGTAACACTAAATGTTAAATATTAAGTTGACAGTCCTGATAACTGGGAATATTAAAGCCTGCTGAGGGAACCTCTATACAGTGACATGTTCCAGCTGCTGCAACATTTTTTCAGTACTCATGGTTCTTGTTTCTCACACAGAAGAACCCATCCCCAGATGAATTTACAACCTGTTCTTCCCCAACCAGACTTCAAAACGAACTGATTTCTAAAAGGCAACTCATGTCCCTCAACTGACTTCTAAAAGGCAACTCATGTCTTTTATACTGTGCCCACTCACGTCACTCTCTCTCAGCTCAGAAGAAGCCAAAATGAGTGACGCCTCTCGTCTTACAACTATGGAGCCAAAAATAAATAGAATATCAATATAAGTAATTAATTAAGTCAGGTAAAACCAGGAATCCAATTTTGGGTGAGTTCTAAAAATTTGGAGACTGTTACCTGAGGGATTAAAATTCCCTCATTGCTCTTTCCCTACCCTATCAAAAATTTGGAAGGGACACATTAAAAAAAGGGGAATGATTTGCATTTCTCTGACTGCTAGAGATGGTGAGCATTTTTTCATATACTTGTTGATTGATTGTATGTCCTCCTCTGAGAAATTTCTGTTCAGGTCCTTGGCCCATTTGTTGATTGGGTTATTCGTTATCTCATTGTCTAATTTTTTTAGTTCTTTGTATATTCTGAATATTAGCGCTCTGTCTGAAGTGTGAGGAGTAAAGATTTGTTCCCAGGACGTAGGCTCCCTATTTACCTCTCTTATTGTTTCTTTTGTTGAGAAAAAACTTTTTAGTTTGAGTAAGTACCATTTGTTGATTCTAGTTATTAACTGTTGTGCTATGGGTGTCCTATTGAGGAATTTGGAGCCCGACCCCACAGTATGTAGATCATAGCCAACTTTTTCTTATATCAAACGCCATGTCTCTGATTTGATATCAAGTTCCTTGATCCACTTTGAGTTAACTTTTGTGCATGGCGAGAGTAAGGGATTCAGTTTCATTTTGTTGCAAATCTCACTCCAGTAAGATTGGCAGCCATTAGGAAGTCAAACAGCAACAAGTGCTGGCGAGGATGTGGGGAAAAGGGTACTCTTGTACATTGCTGGTGGGACTGAAAATTGGTGCGGCCAATTTGGAAAGCAGTATGGAGATTTCTTGGAAAGCTCGGAATGGAACCACCATTTGATCCAGCTATTCCCCTACTCGGTCTATTCCCTAAAGACCTAAAAAGAGCACACAATAGGGACACTGCTACATCCATGTTCATAGCAGCACAATTCACAATAGCAAGACTGTGGAACCAACCTAGATGCCCTTCAATAGACGAATGGATAAAAAAAATGTGGCATTTATACACAATGGAGTATTACTCTGCATTAAGAAATGACAAAATCATAGAATTTGGAGGGAAATGGATGGCATTAGAGCAGATTATGCTAAGTGAAGCTAGCCAATCCCTTAAAAACAAATGCCAAATGTCTTCTTTGATATAAGGAAAGTAACTAAGAACAGAGTAGGGACGAAGAGCATGAGAAGAAGATTAACATTAAACAGGGATGAGAGGTGAAAGGGAAAGGGAGAGAGAAGGGAAATTGCATGTAAATGGAAGGAGACCCTCAGGGGTATACAAAATTACATAAAAGAGGAAGTGAGGGGAAAGGAGAAAAATATAAGGGGGAGAAATGAACTACAGTAGAGGGGGTAGAGAGAGAAGAGGGGAGGGGAGGGGGGAGGGGGGATTGTAGAGGATAGGAAAGGCAGCAGAATACAACAGACACCATAATGGCAATATGTAAATCAATGGTTCTGCAACTGATGTGATTTTGCAATCTGTATATGGGGTAAAAATGGGAGCTCATATCCCACTTGAATCAAAGTGTGAAATATGATATATCAAGAACTATGTAATGTTTTGAACAACCTACAATAAAAATTAATTTAAAAAATATTAAAAAGCAAAAAAAATGGGGGGGAATGATAAACCCAACCTGATCATTTATTAAAATTGGGAGCCATCTTGCCACAAAGTCATGAAAAGATAATTTTGCTTTCCTATAAATTACTGCAAATTCTGAATCTGCTTGGAATGCCTGTCCGTGCCTTGAACTCACCCATGCCTGGCTCTCTGACCAGATAGCAGCCCTCTCTGAAAATTTAGTGACACCTCATAAATATTGGCCTTCTCTGGCCAGACAACGACTCTCGTGAGTCTCTAATGGTCCTCATAAATTCTGATGATGGGGCCAGCAAAAAAAAAAATTGTAAACTAGCAATAGCGTGATGCTTCTCCGAGTTCTGTTATCTGTAACCCCCCCTTTTGTGTAACTTACTGGACTATAAAGCTGGGCTGTAGGAAAGGTGGGGTTGCTGTCTTGTTTCTGCCATTTTGAGAGGGATAGGCAGCTCAGCCAGTGGAAAAATAATAAGCTTGCTTTAATTTGATTTTAATTGGAGTCAGTGGTCTTTTCTCCTGTCCTGGTCAAACAGGTAAACACTCCACAAACATGGAGCTCTGCCGGCCTAAAACTTATTGAGAAACTCTCCCTGACCTTGGGCACTTGAAATATATGTTGTTGTCAGGAGCTTTAGCTTCTTTGTAGTGAGACCATCAGAGCTGGGTCTGCATCTATGTGACCTGGAGGACATGGTTTCTTATTTTCCAATGAACATGAGGCAGGAGTGCAGAATTCTCTCTTTGTAGGGAAACTGTTGTCACTGAAGGCTAAGTGTCTCCCCATGTGGTATGTGAAGCCATTTGCGCATATTCCACATTTTATGGTGTTTCTTGCTGCTGCACTGGGGGTTTAGTATTTGCTTCATGAAATACAAGGAGATCAACAGGGACTCAGTGCTGGAGGGATTTCTCACACGTGTGGTGCGTCAGGGTCTCCAGGAGAATCCACCAATGAGGCTTATATTTCACATAGCTTGCCCCCTCAACCATTGCAACCTGATTCTGAACACAGCCCTGAAACCTCTCCATATAACAAGATGCCTTTATATGAAGAGATCAGACATATAGGGATTACTGGCTGCACCATGTCTGCCACAAGACATTTGGAAGTCAATGGCAGATCCAAATGGCCCCACCAGAGATATTTTATGACACAACTGCACACCACAGCTCTGGGTCACTACTCAGCAGGCGCCAACATACAGGATTCTTTCTTCTACACCATTTTCATGAAACCCAGTCAATCAAGGCACTCTCTGGTACACTCATGATCAGCAACTGGACATCCAAATGTTCTTCAGTGCCACTTGGTCATAAGAATTTCAAAAATTTCATGGTATTTATCTAGCCATTTTTCAAGGATGAAGTTGGAGGCACTGTGAGTTTCAATTCTTTCAGGAACCATTAAATGGTGAGGAATTTCATTTCAATGAAAGCTCTGGAGGACTCTCACAGGCAAGGCTTCCCATGGAGTGGCCAAAAGGTCACATGAAGCCAGGCCCATTGAGGTCTACAATGCTAGGTCCATGTGTGTTTTGAATCTCAACTATGGTTGCCAAGTCTTTCAGAATAAAATCATGTGATATCGTAGCTGAGATTCCCAGTGTTCTGTGGAGAGCCACCTGGGCCTATATCTCAGTTTCCAATGGGGACTCTCATGCGTGGCCTCCTGAAATCCCAACACAATTCATGGCAATTCTTCTCTGAGGTCAGGTCCAGAACGCAGTCTCTAAGGGGAATCACACCAAAGTTCAAGCCATGGTGGACACAGTTATGTCTTCCAACTGCCACACAAATGACCACAATTAAAACCAAAACACTTTCACATAGCCCTCGTCTTCTTCCATGTAGACACTCATCAAATCCTCTGTCTGGACGTTTCCAAAAGGGGTGAAGTCCAAGACCCTGTCCAAAATATGCTCCCTCGCCCCTATTTTGCCTAAGGTCAGTGTGGCCTAAACACCTTTCCTGTGAACCAGAAGTGATCAAATAGGCCTGACCTTATTACTGCTCCACTTCTCCAATTTGAGGCCTACTGACTGCCAGGTATAAATTCTTTATATGAATGGGAGTCATGAAAAAACCCAAGCATCTATGGTCTAGCCTTTGCAGGCCAGGATGGAGGTCAGGAACCTTACAGAAGATGGCGAGAGACTTCATACACAATGACTTCTATTTTGACCATTTTGTATTTGTAGCACACATGGAATCTTACCTTAGATCCATCAGGTGTTAATAATCTAAGCAGCAGCCTCACACAGGTTCACGAGGCTGATTCAGACACATCCCTTTTGGAAGCAATTAAGCAAAGAGCCACAGGTGATGCCCATTCATTTCCATTTGAAAACTGTTTTCTTAAGGCTTCACAAAGGGGTGGCCTGAGGCAAAGACCTTCCTGACATTCAGGGCAATGAAGCAATAGGTAAGCAAATGGCCCAAAGCAAGGATTCTCCACTGAGACTTTACTGGTCACATTGATATCTGAGTTTTCTGAGATCCTCCCATTCCCTTCAGTTATCATGTACATGGCCATGTCACAGTGCTTGGAGGTGGTACATATCTTAGACACAAAACCATGAGCCAATTCTTGAGAGTGGCCAGAATTCAGGAAGAAAACAGAAACGTAGTAAGATAGTAGGTGTTGCCCATTAATAAGGCAAGTCACAGTCCATGCGTTAATTGGGCAGGATGAATGCTGGGAAGCTTTCTACAAGACAGGAAACATCCATTGATGCATTTTCTTTTCTAATGTCTACAACCACGGACACAGTGGGAGAAACAGACATAGAAACACTCGCCTTGTCAAACAATTTACTAGAAAAAGTCCATTCCAATCCAAACAAACCACCTTTCCTACCTATTCTCAGAACATGAGACAAAACCACAAACTCACACCCACACCCACAAAGGCACCTCCTTCCCCCAAGTAGGTTTGTAACTATCCAGAGTGTCCTTTGACTGGTGGGTCATACTATGTTCCCCTGATATGGCCTATCCATTCTCAGATCTGGTCTCCTTGGCCAACTCTGTGACGTTGTCAGGAGCATGTGGAGAGCCACTACCTAATTTCTCAGGAAAGGTCCCTGGCATGTGGCCATCCTCACATCAGTAGGTACCAAGAAAGACTGACTCTGTCCTTAGTAACACCAAACAAGTGAGCCCACTGGGACTGGGACTTGGATTGGCTCTCAGTGCCTGGCTTCCTGGATCCCAAGTTTAAGGTGTTCCATCACCAAGGAAGTGAGGTAGGTTACTTCCTTCAGGAATTTAATGAGGTCACTGCCTTGGCAAACACATTGTCCTAACAGTTGCTTCCAAGGGTTCCATGAGATGGAGGCTGCCCCTACTTCCTGTGACATTTTCACAAGTTAGAATGATATATAAATCAAAGGCACCAAGAAACAGTGCTCCACAAAGGCCTGGTTTGGTCCATCTCCTGTACATTAAGAGAGAGGCTGATTCAGCCACATCCCTTCATCCTGACCAGGTTTTTTGGCAATGGAAGATGACTTTTGCTCTCTCAGGTCCTTCATAGCTGCCTACATCTTCTTCAGGGATCATTTCTGCATGGACCTTTGAGGTTCTCAGCAAGTGGAAGATCCCCTACATCCCTATATTTTAAGGCCAACTCTGTCCCTGCTCTTCTCTAAAGTTAGATTGAGAGATCACTGTGTGGTTACAGTTAATAACAGTTTCGATTTGGGTTAGGAATCATTCTGCAGGATGAATAATGGTATTGGGAATCTGTGATATTTATAAGAATATAGACGTGAGTTAAAAGTATGGAAACAGAAATCTAGGTAAGATTTGCATCCCAGAAGGGCATTGAGACCTTGATTGGGATACTTAGCAATGTTATACTTTCTGCACAAATGTCTCAGATAAATCCATACACAATGGCATAGGACGTTGTACCTTGGATGATTGAATGTCGAAGAGAACCTCCAGTCAAAAAGGGATAGTCGGTGGAATTAGGAAGATAGTCAGTAGGTTTAGAAAGAAGGGTGATAATAAGATTTGGAAAAAAGTTCTTTACCAATAGGGTTTCGGTTAGAGAGTGAATATTAATGTCAGCCCATGTTAAGTGTCAGTCACAATAATGAATTTGGGAAAATATGTAGGAAAGGAGGTATCAATAGAGACCTTAGGAAATCAGGCAAATTATTAAGTGAGTCATAGGATTAGGCATTTTCAACAGGGTTGAGGTTGAATATATAACCTTAGGAAGAAAGAAATATGTAGTCACCAATAGAATTGACATTTGAGAGCATTAGGCAACCTGGACATGAATGTTTTTAGTAATTCATGCTCACTTTCCACTTAGGCTTTGTTGAAAATAAATAAAATAGGTACTTGTCTCTTCCTGTTTTTCTGTATGCTTAAGAAAACACTCTTGAAATCTTGAAAACTTTTTGCTAATCTTGTTCCCAGAATGTGCTGTCCCCAACTGCCAAACTGCAGAATGTACACCCTCACCCGTTTACATGCAAACCGCCCACTTGCCCTGACCCATCAATAAACTTCCCTCCCTGCCCTCTTCAAGAAAAGTATATAAGCTCTGCTTAAGGTGTTCTTAGTGCTCTCTGCTCTATTCAAGTGAGGTCTGAGCCCCAGAATTTTGGACGCTTTGCTGTTGCATGAGACAGTGTCTTGGTGGTCTCTTCCTCCAATAGTCGCCTGACCATTACATCTGAGGGCCCCAGCGAGTTCCAGCAGCGTTGGACGAAAGACCCCCAATAGGCTCATCTCAGGTTAAGTAAGGCGCCACTTTCTTGTTTCAGGTTTCAGGTTACGGATGGGCAAAATGGCTATTGGTGATGAGCATGAGCTCTCTCTGACGGTGGCTGACAGAAGTGTCACAGAGCCACAGGCCACGTCTCTGGGGGACGCCCCAGAGAACTCGGGAAACCGAGTAACAATAGTCTCCTTAACTCAGTGATATTTTGTTTTGGATTCGGTATTGTCAGCCCATCAGGTTTTCCTGGCTACTCAGTCCTGTTCTCAGTATTGGACGTCCATTGCCTGTCTTTATTGTCTTGTCTTGTCTGTGTCGTGTGTCATTGCTTTCACTATTTGTGTATCTTTCATATGGGACAGAGCACTTCAATGCCTCTGTCCCTGAACCTTGATCACTGGACCAAAGTCTGCTTAAAGGCTCAGAATCTTCTTTTTTTCAGTAAAACGTCAGATCTGGAAGACTCTATGTGTCTCAGAATGACCCACCTTTGGAGTCGGATGGCCCCCAGAAGGATCTTTCTACTTCACAGTAATTCAAAAACTCAGAGATATTGTCTTTCAGCCAGGGCCACATAGCCATCCAGATCAACAGCAATATATCTTTTGTTTGCAGGACCTCTGCAAATCTCCTCTTCCATGGTTGAAGCCTTTCTTTGTCCCTGTCCCCGCTCCTACTGGTTCTCCCACTTTTCTATCTCTCAAACCCTCTGCTCCCCCTCCTCCACCCTCTGTTGTCCCTGAGTCTCAAGACTCTACTGGACTCTCTTCCCCCTCCTTATGCCCTGCCCTTGTCCTCCAACCCCAAACAACCTCTAAGTGATTCCCCTGCTGCTGACTCAGACTCTCCACCATTGGAGGAATATAGGCCAGCCCAGCGCCCTCCAGGTGACTACCCCACGGCACACACAGCCCCTCCTTCCTTGGAGGTAGCTGGCCCGGCCAAAAGAACACAAAGTACTCGCCGGGGGGTTAAACTTTGAAGTGGATACAGGGTAAGTATACTCAGCCCTTAAGGCCCCATTGGGCCATCTATCAAACAAAAAGGACTCTAGTTCAAGGGGCTAATGGCAGTAAATATGGGGCTTAGACAACTAAGAGGACCATGGACCTGGGGAAAGAAAAAATCCATCACTCGTTCCTAGTAATCCCAGAATGCCCGACCCCATTGATGGGCACACATCTGCTCAAAAAGCTCCAGGCCAGAATAACTTTTAACCCTGAAGGCCCCCAAGTGAAATTTCTAAATTTTTCAGTAAAAACTCCTATAGTCACGGCTTTTACTATGTCAGTAGAAGATGAACATCAACTTGTCAAACCCCCCAAGACTGATCAAACAGGCAAGCTACCCCGGAAATGGATAATAGATTACGCAGATGCCTAGGAAAAAAACTGCTGGGTTACACGTAGCCGTGAAACATCCTCCAATAACAGTGGAGTTAAAAACTTCAGCCCCCCCATCAATGTCAAAAAATATCCTCTGAGCAAAAAAGCTAAAGATGGGATAAGGCCCCATATTCAGAAATATCTGGCCTTAAGGGTCCTAAGGCCCTGTCATTTGAACTGGAACACTGCCCTGTTACCAGTATAAAAATCCAGAAACCGGGGACTATCACACCGTTCAAGACCAAAGAGAGATCTACAACAGAGTGCAGGAAATTCACCCCACAGTACATAATCTGTACAATCTGCTTAGCACTCTGAACCATGAGCGGAAATGGTATACTGTTCTGGACTTAAAAGATGCTTTCTTTTGCTTGCCTCTGCATAAAGATAGTCAGTTGCTATTTGATTTCGAGTGGGTAGACCCAGAAACCGGGACGTCTGGTCAACTAACATGGACTAGACTCCCACAGGGGTTCAAAAACTCCCCCACTCTCTTTGATGAAGCCCTCCACAGAGACCCCAACAACTTCAGAACTATGCACCCTGACGTCACCCTGCTTCAATATGTCGATGACCTGCAACTGGCAGCCAACACCAAGAAAAACTGTGAGTCTGGAACCCAATTATTATTATACGAGCTTGCTCAACTCTGGTATAGTGCTTCTGCCAAAAAAGCCCAAATTTGCCAGCAAGAAGTAATCTTCCTGGACTATTCCCTTAGGGGCAGTAAGCGATGGCTCACTGAGACCAGAAAACAATCCATTGAGCAGATACCACCCCCATCTAACAGCAGACAACTCAGAGAGTTTCTTGGGACTGCTGGCTTATGCAGCTTATGGATACCTGGGTTTGCGTCCTTAGCTGCTCCTTTATACCCGCTGTTAAAGAGAGATGCCCAATTCTAATGGACCCCTGAGCACCAGCAAGCTTTTGATAACATCTAAGGACACTGACACTGAAACCCTCAACTTCACTGAGCCCAGCTTGCATTTTCAGAAAGCCCTAAACTAAGTTAAAAATGTACATCAACTCACTCACCTTGGTTCAAAGAAACTGCAGGCATTCCTGAAGGATCAAGAACAGAGTTTTCCACTAACCGACTCAGAGCGAAAGAAATAACTGAACAGGTAACAAAAGCCTGCCGGGTCTGTCAATTGGTTAATGCTTACCCTTCCAACTTTCCTGCAGGAAAGCACCTACAAGAAACCAGACCAGGACAATTCTTGGAAGTGGACATTACTGAAATTAAGCCAGGAAGTTATGGACTTAAATATCTCCTAGTCTTTGTAGATACATTTTCAGGATTAATTAATTGAAGCCTTCCCCCCCAACACACACACACACACAAAAAAAAACAACAACAACAAAATAAATGGCACAAATGGTGGTCAAGAAGATCCTGAAAGATATTTTTCTAAGATACGGACTGGCTAAGGCAATATGGTCTGATAATGGACTGGCGTTAATTGCCCTGGTAAGTCAGGGATTAGCCAGGACCCTGGGGATTAATTGGAAATTACATTGTGCTTATAGACCCCAGAGCTCAGTACAGGTAAAAAAAAAATAATAGAACCATTAAAGAGACTTAACAAAATCAAGCTTAGAGATCGGCATAAAAGATCGATCTATTCTCCTGCTTTATGCACTGTTTCATGCAAGAAATACTCATACTCCTCTGTTTCCTTGTGTAACCTCACCCCCTATGAAATTCTCTATGGTCCCTCCTCCAGTAAGGGACCTAACCCAAACTCTAAGACCTAACGATCCCTTCCACACCCCCTTGCTTGAAAGACTTAAAGCTCTTGAAAGAAATCAGCAATATCTGTGGAAACATCTGGCCACTGCCGACCAACCTGGGGACGAGGGGACTCCATATCAATACCAAGTAGGAGACTTCGTCTACATTAGACGACATCAGGTGTCATCCCTGGAACCCCACTGGAAAGGACCATATAAGGTGCTACATATAACACCTACAGTGGTAAATGTAGACGGAATCACTTCATGGATCCATGCCTCTCATCTCTGGCCTGCGCCCTGTCCAAAATCTGACTGGAAACTGGAAAAGACTGGTAACACTTTCAAATTGCGTATTCGCCATGTGGATAAGGCTACAGACTCTCCCCTTGGTCAAGAGTAGTCCTAACCCTCATCAGCCTGTTCAGCAGTAATGGCTGATCACAAATCCTACTGTACAAGAAGTATGGTCTATCTTGCATACAGCCCCTTTAGGGACATGGTGGCCATCTCTCCACCCAGACATTTGTCAGCTGGCTATAGGTCTTTCCTATTGGGATATCCCTGATGAAGGGGATCCAACTAAAATTACAATAAATCCTTTCCGTATCATAGGTAATAGAAACAAACATTATGGATGTAGGGACACGAGAGCCAGATGCAGGTTGGCTAGCCTAGATTACTATGTTTGCCCAGCGGACTATCAAAGCCACAAACAGACATGGCTGTGTGGGGGAAATGCCGACTTCTTCTGTAAGTCATGGGAATGTGAGCATACAGGGGTGCCTGGTGGAACCCAAACTCCTCATCAAATTCAATACACAGCATTGGCCATATTACCAATTACACAACCAATACCGATGGCCCCCAGAGGGGTCTCTAGATCCTAAAATTCTCCGTGACCTTTTTAACTTCGGCAAGTGCTCAAAGGGTGGAAGGAAATTCCCCTAAGTGGAGGCATTTTCCCTCCTTCGCTCACATCCTGAACTATGCTTATCCAATAGATCCTCACCCTCAGCTTTCTGCTCCAGACTCTCTGCTGTCACTCCCACCTCAGCAACCTGATTTCTTCCCTCCAATTACTAGATCAAAAACCCAAACCGCCGGTTCTCAGATTATTGCCCCCTTGCTGAGGTAGCAGGTACTGAGGTACCCCTCCACCCACTCACTACTCTCTTCTCCTGTCAGTGCCTGCACCAGGTCCCACCAGGTCCTCTTACCAGCTAACCCAAAGCTCAAACCAGCTAAGGAGAGCCCTCAGACCCCTATCCAAGATGTAATGAAAATGGCCTTTAAAGTTGCTCTGTCATCACTGAAAACAGGTTACTAAGAATTTAAAGTCCCTTACAGGCTTTTTGGGATACAAACTTTCATCTTCCCCTCTGCTCTATCTGTTCTACTGCTCAAGTTTTGTTGCCTGGAAAATTCCAAACCCCTTTCCCATTATTCTTTTACATCTCTCCTTCCTCATGCTCAGACCCAAGGTGCTGCTCTCAGACCCGCCTTCCCTGTCTTCCCCGTCTATACCAGGCCCACAGAAAAGTCTTAACTGACCTTCTCCAGCAGTCTTCACCATGGCTGACTTTAGGACTTTCAGCCAAAGAGTCCCTATAAAAGAGTTCAATGCAGATAAACTTCCCCTTTTCGTGTTTCCCTGTTCTATTTGGCCACTGGCTGGAAAAATCAGCACTCCTAAGCTAGACTCCCCCTTACTAGTTTTTCACAAAACATGTGAACAAGGCCTCTGGCCTTGAGCTGGGGCTTCACAGACATGGTTACATTTCTAAGATAAATAAGTTACCAAATGAGCTCCATTGTTACAGCTGGCAGTGAGAAACAAAAAAGAGAAGAAAAAAGCTCTCCCACTCCAGGTGTCCTTAAAATGTTAACTTGCCCAGAACAGATGAAAAAAACAATAGAAACGAAAACTTCTTTTTGTGAACTTATGCAGACTGTGAACTTCTGAGCCCCTTCCCTTACATGTTGGGTACAAAATTCGGAAACTACCTAAATTTGGAGATCAGGTGACTAATTGATTACAACAGAAGCAATGCCCTCTAAATCCGTTGCAACCAAATAGGTATGTTTCGCTGTCTTCGGTGCTATGTTAGGTGCCTTGACTTGTCCGTCCTTACAACAGTATAATTCTATATACTTAAACATTGTTTATGTTTTCATAAAATGGTCAACAGATGTGATTAATTATGTAATGTTCAGATGTTTCCCAGAGTGCTCTATCATGAGGCAGGTTAATTTAAATAACAAATAGGGGGGCATACAACCCGGTTCCTCTGGGAACCTGTATCCCTCACTTTAGCCATCCTATTAGGAAAAGGAGCTGCTGCAGGTGTGGGCACAGGAATCACTGTCCTAGTCCATGTGACACAACAAATGACCCGATGAGAAGCAGCAATAGACCAAAATTTAAAGATATTAAAAACCTCCATCACAGTTTTATAGGAATCTTTAACCTCTCTCTCTGAAATTGTTTTACAGAACATGCGAGGGTTGGACCTCCTCTTCGTGAGAGAAGGGGGCTTTCGTGCTGCATTGAGGGAAAAAGTTGATTTTATGCCGACCATACTGGAGTTGTAAAAAAATCTATGAGTAAATTAAGAAGACGCCTAGAAGAACATCAACAAGAGAGAGATGCACAAAAAGGGTGGTTTGAGTATTTGTTCACACAGTCCCCCTGGTTAACTACGCTTTTATCAGCCCTGGCCAGTCCATTAATTATCCTCATTTCATTGCTAATTGTAGGACCCTGTTTGCTCAACCATCTAGTTTCCTTTCTACAAGCTTAAATTGGATAAGTTAAACTTATGGTAATCAGACAACAATATACCTCACTAGAAGACATAAAATGTGAGACCCCGCAATGCTCATTTTTATGATTAAAATTAACCAGAATAAGAAGTGGGGAATGAAAGGTTAATAAAATATGTACTTTTAACTTCTTGTTTTTCTGTATGCTTCACAAAATACTGATGAAATCTTGAAAACTGTTTGCTAATCTTGTTCCCAGAATGTGCTGTCCCCAATTGCCAAACTGTTGAATGTACTCCCTCTCTCATTGGCATGCAAACCACTCACTCGACCTGACCCATCAATAAATTTCCCTCCCTGCTCTCACCACGTAAATTGCATAAGCTCTGCTTAAGCTGTTCTTAGGGCTCTCTTCTCTATTCAAGTGAGCTCTGAGCCCCAGCATGCTGGACCCCCAATAAACCCTTTGCTGTTGCATGAGACAGTCTCTTCGTGGTCTCTTTTCCGATGCTCGCCCGACCTTTACATTGGTACAATCATAAGTGTGAACATTCCTATGTGTGTCCAGAATATTACTATAATAAATAATATATGTAGATCAGGTAATAGGAGTTTTTCTTCCACCATTTCTGGGAGCAATATTTTGAAGATATATGAATTAGTATTTTGGGTAGAAATAGGTGTACCATTTGTCTATGAATATAGAGATAATGCATGAATAGACAATACTGTGAATTAATAATATTACTGGTTCAAACTTTAAATAATGGATTGAATTGATATCTGAAAATATACAGGAAACCTTATATTGATATACTACATTTAATCCTACCCGTTATACATCTGAATGAAATATTAGGGTTATGGATTTTCATGAAGAGTGTTTGTGTTTTGCTTCAAAAGTGATTATGGAAATTGAAAATAATGTGTTTGAAAAGAAGTCTCATGAAAAGACCAGTCCAGAAACCTGGAGGTATGCATGTGTTCTGAAGCAGAAAGTGATTTAAAGTGAAACAAACGCCTATATATTTGCTAACTTGTGGATGATAAATATACACGATGATGTGCAGAAATTGAAGAAATAGTAATGTACCAGTGTTGAATAAAAATGAACGTTAAAATACACATCATGCCCCATAGGAATCTACTTGAATTGATGTTAAACTGCGTCCGTTAATGTAGAAATATTAGAATTTGTATGCACCATTCACTGAAGTTAGTTTTCAGTACTAGGAAACAAATATGTATTTCAGGTAGATGAGTATTTCTGAGAATAATCTTGTGAAAAGTTGATTATAAATCCACATACATGAACATGAATGAATTCAGGGAGTGTATAATAAGACTCATACATTTCATATTTTGAAAAATCTGGAGAGTATATATATATATATATATATATATATATATATATATATATATATATATATATATATATACACACACACACACACACACACACACACACAAACTGAGACTATAAAAATAGCAATATATATGCCAATTGAAATTCACCATGAAATATACATCATCCACAGATTCAAAAATATTCATGTTACTTAAGATAGATTTATGTATAATGTTGTTTAACTAGGAAGTTTACCCATACATTGAATTTTCAGTTCCAACAGCATTTAGGAGGAGTAATCTCTTCTCACATTTTGTATCTGCCAAGTCAGCCACCTCACAAGAATGTACGTGTGATACCAGGTAGGATTCTATATGTGCATATAAAAATACATGTGCTGAATAGGCTACAGAGAGAGGGAGACAGGAATTCACATATTTGTTAACTTTAAAAACACATGGATAACTATTTCAACAGAAAATTGACTAGATTTATAACACCTACCCTTTTTTATGCAAAAGGCAAGTCCAACTATACACCATGCCTCCTCTGAACTGCTTGGATTTCTATTCTGTTTGGGTTATTTTTCTCCATCATATTAGGAGTAGTAGTCAGAGTCCAGTAGGTTATGAGTTAGTGTCAGGGATCAGTATTTCAAATTGAAAATAGAATAATGAATCAAATGTGTATGCAAATATATGCTACACAAAAATCTTCCCACTCTCATCCAGAACAAATCCTTGACATTACCTTCGCCTGAAGTAAGTCACAATTAGAATAGAAGAGTTAGAAAATCTGTGAATACATATCTTGAGTGGAAAATGCTCAGAGTTCAGAACCTTGGAGGTGGTAGAGGAGTTTCCAAAAGTAAGGGACATGGTAAACACTCCTCTAACATGGAGGTCTGCTGGCGTAAAGACATCTTGAGAAACTGCCTCTGAGGTTGGGCACTTGAAACATACGTTATTTTCAGGAGCTTTAGCTTCCTTTGTAGTGAGACAATAAAATCTGGGTCTGCATCTATGTGACCTGGAGGATATGGTTTCTTATTTTCCAGTGAACATGAGGCAGCAGTGCTGAATTCACTCTTTGTAGGTAAACAGTGGCCACTGGGGTCTAATTGTCTCCCCATGTGGACTGTGGAGCCATTTGGTCATCCTCCACTTTTCATGGTGTTTCCTGCTGTTGCACTGGGAGTTTGGTATTTGCTTCACAAAATACAAGAAGTTCAACAGGGACACAGTGCTGGAGGGAGTTCTGTCACGTGTTGTGGGTCAGGGTCTGCAGGAGAATGCAACAACCAGGCTTCTTTCCCACATACCTTGCCCCCTTTTCCATAGCAACTTGATTCTGAACATGGCCCTGAATCCTCTCCATATAAAAACATGCTTTTACATATTCGGGTCTCCTGGCTGCACCATGTTAGTCACAAAAAATTTGGAAGCCAATGAGAAATCCACATGGCCATAACACAGATGTATTATCACACAACTGCAGACCACTTCTCTAGGCCCAATACTCTGCAGGCTCTAACTTGCTTGCCCCCATGTCCATAGCAACTTGATTCTGAACATGGCCCTGAAATCTTTCAATATAAAAACATGCTTTTACATATACGGGTCTCCTGGCTGCACCATGGCAGTCACAATGAATTTGGAAGCCAATGGCAGAACCACATGGACACAATACAGATGTATTATCACAAAACTGCACACCATTTCTCTAGGCCCACAACTCTGCAGGCTATAACTCAATGGCATCTCTGTTCTCCACCATTTTCATGAAACCCAGTGAATTAAGGCAGGGTCTGGTACACTCAAGATCAGCAACAGGACATCCAAAGGTTCTCCAGTGCCACCTGGTCATGGGAATTTTAAAAATTTCATGGTATTTATCTGGCCATTTTTCAAGGATGAAGTTGGAGGCACTGTGGGTTTCAATTCATTCAGGAACCATTAAATGTTGAGGAAGTTCATTTCAAAGAAAGCTCTGGAGAACTCTCACAGGCAAGGCTTCCAAAAGAGTGGCCAAAAGGTCACATGAAGCCAGGCGCATTGAGGTCTCCAATGTGAGGTCCATGTGTGTTTTGACTCAAAACTATCCATGCCAAGTCTTTCAGAATAAAATCATGTGATATACTGGCTGAGATTCCCAGTACTCTTTGGAAAACCACCCTGGGCCTAGATCTCAGTTTCCAAGGGTGACTTTCATGCGTGGCCTCCTAAAATCCCAACACTTTTCATGGCAATACTTCTCTGAGGTCAATTCCAGAACACAGTCTCTAAGGGGAATCAAACCAGAGTTCAAGCCCAGGTTGACCCAGTCATCTCTTCACACCGCCAATCAAATGAACACAATTAAAAACAAAACACTATCACATGGCCCCATCTTCTTCCTTATAGACACTCATCATAACCTCTGGTTGGAGCTTTCCATGAGGGGCACATTCCAAAAGAGTGTCCAAAATAAGCTCCCTTGCCCCTCATTTGGCTCAAGTCAGGGTGGGAAGGACACCCTTCCTGTGAACCAGGAGTGATCAAATAGGCCTGTCATTAATACTGCTCCGCTTTTCCAATTTGAGGCCTTCTGACTGTGGGGTTTAGATTCTTTATGTGAACTGGAGTCATGAGAAAAGACAAGCACCTCTGCAGAGATTTGAAGAACTCATTTGACCAAAAGGATCACTATTCTCACTTGATTGATTTCAGGAACCTAACAGAGAAAGGCAATAGAATTCATTCACAATGACTGAAATTTTTTGCGAATTTGGTTTTGGTTTCACACATGGGATCTTTCTTTAGATCCATCAGGTGCTGAGAATCTAAGTCACAGCCTCACACAGGGCCAAGAGCCTGATTCAGACACATCCCTTTCCGAAGCAATTTAGCAAGAGCCACAGGTGATGCCCATTCATTTCCATTTGAAAACTGTTTTCTTCAGGCTTCACAAAGGGGTAGCCTGAGCCCAACATCTTCCTGACATTCAGGGCAACAGAACAATAGGTAAGCAAAAGGCCCAAAGCATGGTATCTCCACTGATACTTTTCTGGTCACACTCATATCTGAGTTTTCTGAGATACTGGCCATTCCCTTCAGGTATCCAGTACATGGACATGTCAAAGACCTTGGAGTTGGTACATATCTTGGACACAAAACAATGAGACTATTCTGGAGAGTTGCCAGAATTCAGGAAGAAAACATTGACTTAGGAAGGTAGTAGGTTTTGCCAATCCATAAGGCAAGCTGCAGTCCATTCATAAATTGGGCAGGATGAATTCTGGGAATCTTTCTACTACACAGGACACATCCATTGTTGCATTGTCTTTTCTCATGTCTACAACCACGGACACAGTGGGATACACAGACATAGAAACACTCACCTTGTCAAATGACTTACTAGAAATAGTTCACTGAAAACCAAACAAACCGCCTTTCCTACCTATTCTCAGAACAAGAGACAAAACCACACACCCACACTCACAATGGCACCTCCTTCCCCTAAGTAGGTCTGTGACTATCCGGAGTGTCCTCTGACTGGTGGGCAATACTATGTTCCCCCGAAATGGCCTGTATTCTCTCAGATCTGGTTTCCTTGGCCAACTATGTGAATTTGTCAGGAAAAAGTGGTGAGCCACTACCTGCTTTCTCAGGAAAGGTCCCTCTTCAGAGCTCTCCTGGCATTTGACCATCCTCACATCAGTAGGTACCAAGAAAGACTGACTCTGTCCTTGGTAAATCCAAACAAGTGAGCCCACTGGGACTGGGACTGGAACTGCATCTGGGTGCCTGGCTTCTTGGATACCAAGTTCAGAGAGTTCCATCACCAAGGAAATGAGGTATGACACTTTCTTTGGAACTGAATGAGGTCACTGCCTTGGCAACCACTTGGTCCTAACAGTTGCTTCCAAGGGCCCCATGAGATGGAGGCTGCCCCTTCTTCCTCTGACACTTTCACAATTTAGAATGGTATATCAACCATAGGCACACACACAGGCCTGGTTTGGTCCATCTTCTCCACAATAAGAAGAGAGAGGCTGATTCAGACACATCCCTTCATCCTGACCAGGTGGTTTGTCATCGAAGATGACTTTTGCTCTTTCAGGTCCTTCATACCTGTCTACAACTTCTCCAGGTATCATTTCTGCATGGACCTTTGAGGATCTCAGCAGGTGGAAGGTCCCCTACTTTTCTGTATTGTAAGAACAACTTTGTCCCTGCTCTTCTGTAAAATGAGATTGAGGGAACAGTGTATGTTTAGGGTTAATAACAGGTTTGATTTCGATTTGTGTTAGGAATCATTCTTCTGGATGAATAATGGTATTGGGAACCTGGTATATTTGCAAGAATGTAGAGGTGAAACATAAGTATGAAAACAGAAATCCAGGTATGATTTTAAACCCATAAGGGCATTGGGCCCTTGATTGGGATACTTAGCTTTGAATTATGTTCTGCACAGATGTCTCAGATAATTTGATATACAATGGCATAGGACCTTGTACCTTGGAAGATTGAATGTAGAAGAGAACATCCCTTCAAAAAGGGATAGTCGGTAGGATTAGGAAGATAGTCGGCCGTTTTAGGAAGAAGAGTGAGTATATGATTTGGAACAAAAGTTCTTTAGCAATAGGATTTCAGTTAGAGAGTGAATGTATATGTCAGCACATATGAAGAGCCAGTCACGAGGATGAAGTGGGGAAAACATGTAGAAAAGAAGATATCAATAAAGATATTACAAAATCAGGGAAAGTATAAAGTGAGTGAGAGGATTAGACATTTTCAACAGGCTTGAGGTTGAATCTTAGAAAGAAACAAATATGAAGTCACCAATAATATTGACATTTGAGAGCATTAGGCACCCTGGACATGGATGTTTTTAGTAATCTATTTTCACTTTTCATTTAGGCTTTGCTTGGTTCAATCATAAGTGTAACATTTACATTTTTGTCCAGAATATTATTGTGATAATATGTATATGTAGATCAGGTGACATAAGTATTTCTTCCACCATTTTTGGTAGCAATATACTGAAGACATAAAATTAGTATTGGGCGTACAAAGAGGTGTACCCTATGTCTATGAATATAGAGATAAAGCATGAATAGACCATACTGTGAATAAGTAATATAACTTGTTCCAACTTAATATAACGGGATGAACTGATATCTGAAAAATTACTGGAAATCTTATATGCATATACAATCATTCATTCCAACCAGTTATTCATCTAATGTCAATATTAGTGTTTTGGTTTATCATGAAGAGTGTGTGAGTTTTACTTCAAAAGTGATTATGGAAATCGAAAATAATGTGTTTGGAAAGAAGTCTCATGAAAAGACCAGTCAAGAAACCCTGACAATACATGTGTTGTGAAGTAGGAAGTGATTAAAGTTTAAAGAAATGCCTACAAATTTGTGAACTTGTGGATGAAATACATATCTTATGATGAGCAAAAACTGAAGAAATAATAATGTACCATTGTCGAATATAAATGAACATCATATTATATATCATGTCCCATTGGGATCTACTTGCATTGGTGATAGACTGGATCAGTTCCTGTAGAATTATTAACATTTGTATGCACCATTCACTGAAGTTAGTTTTCAGTACTAGGAAACAAATATGTATTTAAGGTGGATGAATATTTCTGAGACTAATATTTTGGAAAGTTTATTATAAATCTACATGCATGAACATGAATGAATTTAGAGAGTGTATATAAGACACATATATTTCATATTTTGAAAAATCTGGAGAGTGTGTATATATATATATATATATATATATATATATATACACACAATATATATATATATATATATATACACACACACACACACACACACACACACACACATACCCACACACACACACAAAAAAAACACACACAGACATTTAAAAGTAGCAATATATATGCCAATCGAAATTCATCTTTAAATATATATCATCCACAGATGCAAAAATATTTATTTTACTGAACGTGAGTTTATGTATAATGATGTTCTACTAGGAAGTTCCCCTATAGGTGGAATTTTCAGTTCCAACAGCAATTTGGAGGAGTGATCTCTTCTCACAATTTGTATCTGCCAAGTCAGCCACCTCACAAAAATGTACATGTGATACCAGGTAGGATTCTATAAGTGCATATGAAAATACATGTGATGAATAGGCTACAGAGAAAGGGAGACAGGAATTCATATATTTGTTTTATTTAAAAACACATGGTGAACTATTTCAATTGAAAATTGACCAGATTTATAACACCTACCATTTATCATGCAAAAGGTAAGTCCAAGTATGCAGCATGCCTCCTCTGAACTGCTTGTATTTCTATTCTGTTTGGGTATTTTTCTCCATCATATTAGGATTAGTAGTCAGAGCATAGTAGGGTATGGGATAGTGTCAGGGATTCAGTATTTCGAATAGAAAATTGAAAATGAATGCAATGTGTATGCAAATATGTGCTACACAAATATCTTCCCACTCTCATCCAGAGCAATGCCTTGACATTACCTTCGCCCCATGTATGACACAATTAGAGGAGAAGAGTTAGAAAATCTGTGAATACATATCTGCAATGGAAACTGCTCAATTTTCACAAATTTGGAGAAGGTAGAGGAGTTTCCAAAATTAAGGGACAATGTAAACTCTCCACAAACATGGAGCTCTGCTGGCCTAAAGAGTTCTTAAGAAACTGCCTCTGAGGTTGGGCACATGAAATATATGTTGTTGTCAGGAGCTTTAGCTTCCATTGTAGTGAGACCATCCAAGCTGGGTCTGCATTTTTGTGACCTTTGTGAGCACATGGTTTCTTGTTTTCCAATGAACATGAGGCAGCATTGCTAAATTCTCTCTTTGTAGGTAAACTGTGACCAATGGGGGCTAAGTGTCTCCCCGTGTGCACTGTGAACCCATTTGGTCATCCTCCACTTTTCGTGCTGTTTCTTGCTGCTGCACTCGCAATTTGGCATTTGCTTCATGAAACAAGGAGTTCAACTGGGACACAGTGCTGGAGCGAGTTCTGTCACGTGTGGTGGGTCACGGTCTGCAGGAAAATGCACCAACCATGCTTCTATCCCACCAGCTTGCCTCCTTGAGCATAGCAACCTGATTCTGAACATTGCCCTGAAACTCCTACATATAACAAGATGCCTTTTCAGAGAAGGGTCTGCTGGCTGCACCATATCAGTCATAATCCATTTGGAAGCCAAAGGCAGATCCACATGGCCAAACCACAGATTTTTTATCACACACCTGCCCACAACTTCTCTAGGTCCACTACTCAGCAGGCTCGAACTTACTTGCATCTCTTTTCTATACCATTTTCATGAAAACCAGTCAATCAAGGCACCTTCTGGTATATTCATAATCAGAAACAGGACATCCAAAGGTTTTCCAGTGCCACCTGCTCATGGGAATTTTAAAAATTTCATGGTATTTATCTAACCATTTTTAAAGGATGAAGTTGGAGGCACTGTGGGTTTCAAATCATTCAGGAACCATTAAATGTTGAGGAAACTCATTTTAATGAAAGCTCTCGAGAACTCTCACAGGCAAGGCTTCCAAAAGAGTGGCCAAAAGTTCACATGAAGCCAGGCCCATTGAGGTCTACAATATGAGGTCCATGTTTGTTTTGACTCTCAACTATTGCTGCCAAGTCTTTCAGAATAAAATCATGTGATATCCTGGCTGAGATTCCCAGTGCTCTGTGGAAAGCAACCCTGGGTCAAGACTCATTTTCCAAGGACTACCCTCATGCGTGGCCTCCTAAAATCCCAACACAACTCATTGCAATACTTCTCTAAGATCAGTTCCAGAATGCAGTCTCTAAGGGTAATTACGCCAGAGTTCCAGCCCACGTGGACCAATTCATCTCTTCCAACCGCCACACAAGTGACCACAATTAAAACCAAAACACTCCCACATGGACCTCATCTTCTTCCATATAGACACTCATCATTACCTCTGGCTGGAGGATTCTATGAGGGGCACAGCCCAAGACAATGTCCAAAAGAAGCTTCCTTACCCCTCATATGCCTAAAGGCCCGGACTCCCTTCCTGTGAACCAGGAGTGATCAAATAGGCCTGCCGTTAATACTGCTCCACTTCTGCAATTTGTGGCCTAGTGACTGTGGGGTTTAGATTCTTTTTGTAAATGGGAGTCATGAGAAAACCCAAGCACCTATGGGCTAGACTCTGCAGGGCTTTGAAGAACTCATTTGACCCAAAGGATCCCTATTCTCACTTGATGGAGGCAGGAACATTACAGAGGAAGACGAGAGACTCCATCCACAATGACCGCTCTTTTGGCCATTTTGGTTTTGGATGCACACATGGGATCCTTCTTTAGACCCATCAGGTGCTGAGAATCAAAGCCACAGCCTCACACAGGGCCAAGAGGCTGATTCAGACACATCCCATTCTAAAGCAATTAAGCAAAGAGCCCAAGGTGATGCCCATTCATTTTCATTTGAAAACTGTTTTCTTCAGGCTTCAAAAAGGGGTGGCCTGAGTCAAAGAACTTCCTGACATTCAGGGCAACAGACAAATAGGTAAGCAAAAGACCCAAAGCAGGGTTTCTCCATTGAGACTCTCCTGGTCCCAATGATATCTGTGTTTTCTGACATGCTCTCATTCCCTTCAGCTATCCAGTACATAGCCATGTCACAGATCTTGGAGGTGGTTCATATGGTGGACATAAAATCATAAGCCTATTCTGAAGAGTGGCCATAATTCTACGAAGAAAACAGGAACTTTGGAAGATAGTAGGTGTTGCACATCCATAAGGCAATCCACAGTCCATTCATAAATTAGGCAGGATGAATGCTGAGAAGCTTTCTACTAGACATGACAAATCCATTGATGCATTCTCTTTTCTAATGTCTACAACCACAGACACGGTGGGATACACAGACATAGAAACACTTGCCTTGTCAAAGCACTCAGTAGACACAGTCCATTCCAAACCAAACAAACTGCCTTTCCTACCTATTCTCAGAACATGAGACAAAACCACAAACTCACACCCACAACCACAAAGACACCTCCTTCCTCCAAGTAGGTATGTGACTATCTGGAGAGCCCTCTGACTGGTGGACCATTTTATGTTCCCCCGAAACGGCCTGTCCTGTCTCAGATCAGGTCTCTTTGGCTAACTCTGTGAAATTGTCCGGGACCAGCAGTGAGACACTACCTGCTTTCTCAGGAAAGGCCCCTCTTCAGAGCTCACCTGGCATTTGGCCATACTCACATCAGTATTTACCAAGAAAGACGGACTCTGTCCTCTGTAAATCTAAACAAGTGAGCCCACTGGGACTGGAACTGGGACTGCCTCTGGGTGCCTGGATTCCAAGTTTAGAGTGTTCCTTCACCAAGAAAATTAGATGAGGTCACTTCTTTCTGGAACTGATTGAATTTGCTGCCTTTGCAACCACTTTGTCCTAACAGTTGCTTCCAAGGGTCTCATGAGATGGAGGCTGCCCCTATTTCCTGTTACAATTTCACAAGATAAAAAGTTATATCAACCATAGGCACCTGGGAACAGCTCTCTACATAGGCCTGGTTTGGTCCATCTTCTCTACATTAAGAAGATAGAGGCTGATTCAGACACATCCCTTCATCATGACCAGGTTGTTTGCAATTGAAGATGACTTTTTCTCTCTCAGGTACTTCATAGTTCCCTATATCTTCTCCAGGGATTATATCTGCATAGACCTTTGAGCTTCTCAGCAGGTGAAAGTCTCCCTACATTTTTGTATTGTAAGACCAACTCAGTCCTGCTCTTTTGTAAAGATAGATTGAGGGAACAGTATATGGTTAGGGTTAATAACAGGTTCGATTTGTGTTACGAATCATTCTGCTGGATGAATAAGAATATTGGGATCCTGTGGTATTTATAAGAATATAGAGGTGAAATATAAGTATGACAATGGAATTCTAGATAAGATTTGAAGCCCAGAAGTGCACTGGGCACTGGAGTGGGAAACTTAGCTTTGAACAATGTTCTGCACAGATATCCCAGATAAATCTATATATAATGGCAAAGGACCATGTACCTTGGTTGATTGAATGTGTAAGAAAACATCCAGTCAAAAAGGGATAGTCGGTAGTATTAGGAAGATAGTGTAGGTTTAGATAGAAGAGTGAGAATAGGATTTGGACCAAAAGTACTTTAGCAATAGAGTTTTGGTTAGAGAGTGAATGTAAATGTCAGCACATGTGAAGAGTTGGTCACAGTGATGAACTGGAAAAAATATGTAGGAAAGCATTTATCAATAGAAACATTAGGAAATCAGGCAAAGTATAAAGTGAGTGATAGGATTAGACATTTTCAACAGGTTGAGATTTAATATATAATCTTAGGAAGAAACAAATATGTAGTCACCGACAGGATAGACATTTGAGAGCATTAGGCAACCTGGACATGGATGGTTTTAGTAATCCATGCTCACTTCCTATTTAGGATTTGGTACAATCAAAAGTGTGACATTTGCGTTTTGTGTCCAGAATATTACACTGAAAAAATGTATATTTATATCAGGTGACATGAGTATTTCTTCCACCATTTCTGGAAGCAATATGTTGAAGACATATAAATTAGTATTGGGGGTACAAATACGTGCACCCTGTGTCTCTGAATATAGAGAAAATGTATGAATAGACAATAGTGTGAATAAAGAATATAATTGGTTTCAACTTTAAAAAATGGATTGAAGTGATATCTGAAAATATAAAGAAAATTTTATATTGATAAACATACATTCATTCAAACCAATTATACATCTATTTGTAATATTAGGGTTATGGTTTATCATAAAGGGTGTGAGTTTTGCTTCAAAATTGATTATGGAAATTGAAAATAATGTGTTTGGGTAGAAGTCACATGAAAAGACCAGTCAAGACACCTGGAGGAATACATGTGTTCTGAAGCGGGAATTGATTGAAAGTGAAACAAATGCCCATAAATTTGTGAATTTGTGGATGAAATATATATCCTATGATGTCCATAATACGAATAAATATTAATGTACCAGGGTTTAATAAAAATGAACGTCAAAATGCACAGCTTGTCATATCGGAATCGAGGTGCATTGATGTTAAACTTGGTCCGTTACTGTAGAAATATTAGTTAAATCCGTTTTTCAGGTGGATGAATATTTCTGAGAATAATCTTGTGAAAAGTTGATTATAAATCCAAGTCCATGAACATGAATAAATTTAGCGAGTGTAAATAAGACACATATATTTCATATTTTCAAAAATCTGGAGAGTGTATATATATATATATATATATATATATATATATATATATATATATATATATATATATTTACACAAAACACACACACAGACATTAAAAAGTAGCAATATATATGCCACTCAAAATTCATCTATAAATATATATCATCCAAAGATGCAAAAATATTTATTTTACTGAACATGAGTTTATGTATAATGTTTTTCTACTAGGAAGCTCCCCTATAGGTGGAATTTTCAGTTCCAACAACGATTTGGAGGAGTGATCTCTTCTCACAATTTGTATCTACCAAGTCAGCCAACTCACAAAAATGTACATGTGATACCAGGTAGGATACTATAAATGCATATAAAAATACATGTGATGAATAGGCTACAGAGAAAGGGACAGGAATTCATATATTTGTTAATTTTAAAAACACATGGAGAACTATTTCAATTGAAAATTGACCAGATTTATAACACCTACCATTTATCTTGCAAAAGGCAAGTCCAAATATACAACATGCCTCCTCTGAAATGCTTGTATTTCTATTCTGTTTGCGTTACTTTTCTCCATCATATTAGGATTAGTAGTCAGAGTCTAGTAGGGTATGTGAATATTTCTGTGAATAATCTTGTGAAAAGATGATTATAAATCCACATTCATGAATATGAAAAATTTAGGATGTGTAAAATAATACACATATATTTCATATTTTGAAAAATCTGGAGAGTGTGTATATATATATATATATATATATATATATATATATATATATATATATATATATACATACACACACACACACAAACATTCACAGACATTAAAAAGTAGCACTATATACCAATTTAAAATCACCATGAAATATATATCATCCACAGATCCAAATAAATTCATTTTACTGAACATCGATTTATGTATAATGTTGTTCAACTAGGAAGCTCACCCACAGGTTGAATTTTCAGTTCCAACAGCGTTTAGGAGGAGTGATCCCTTTTCACAATTTGTATCTGCCAATTCAGCCACCACACAAGAATGTACGTGTGGTAACAGGTAGGATTCTAAATGTGCATATAAAAATACAGGTGCTGAATAGGCTTCAGAGTAAGGGAGACAGGAATTCACATATTTCTTAACTTTTAAAATACATGGAGAACTATTTCAAAAAAAATTGACAAGATTTAAAACTCCTACATTATATAATTCAAAAGGCAAGCCCAACTATCCACCATGCCTCCTCTGAACTGCTTGTAGTTCTATTCTTTTGGGGGTATTTTTCTCCAACATATTAGGATTAGTAGTCAGAGTCTAGTAGGGTATGTGTTAATGTCAGTGATTCAGTATTTTGAATGGAAAATAGGAAAATGAATTCAATGTGTATGCAAATATGTGCTTCAGAAAAATCTTCCCACTCTCATCCAGAACAATCCCTTGACATTACCTTCGCCCCAAGTAAGACACAATTAGAGGAAAAGAGATAGAAATTATGTGAATACATATCTGAAATGGAATTTGATCAGGAGTTCACAACCATGGAGGTGGTAGAGGAGTTTTCAAAAGTAAGGGACAGGGTAAGCACTCCACAATCACAGAGCTCTGCTGGCCTAAAGACTTCTTGAGAAACTGCCTCTGAGTTTGGGCACTTGAAATATATGTTGTTTTCAGGAGCTTTTGCTTCCTTCTAGTGAGACGATCAAAGCTGGGTCAGCATCTATGTGACCTGGAGGACATAAATTGTAATATTCCAATGAACATGAGGGAGCAGTGCTGAATTCTCTCTTTGTAGGTATACTATGGCCACTTGGGGCTAAGTGTGTCCCCGCGTGGACTGTATATTCATTTGTTCCTCTTCCACTCTTCATTGTGTTTCTTGCTGCTGCACTGCGACTTTGGTATTTGCTTCACGAAATACATGGAGTTCAACTAGCCCGTGTGGACTGTGAAGCCATTTAGTAATCCTCCACTTTTCCTGGTGTTTCTTGCTGCTGCACTGCAAGTTTCGTATTTGCTTCATGAAATACAAGGAGTTCAACTGGGACACAGTGCTGGAGGGAGTTCTATCACATGTGGTGGCTCACACATGAGCATTCATGAAACCAGCCTCTATACCACATAGCTTGCTCCCTTGACCATAGCAACCTGATTCTGTAAATTACCCTAAAACCTCTCCATATAACAAGATGTGTTTACTTATAATGGTCTCCTGGCTGCACCATGTCCGTCTCATGACATTTGGAATCCAAAGGCAGATCCACATGGCCCCATCACAGATGTTTTATCACACACCTGCCTACCGCTGCTCTAGGCCCTCTACTCATCAGGCTCCAAATTACTGGCATCTCGGTTCTACACCATTTTCATTAAACACAATCAATCAAGGCACTGTCTGGTACACTCATGATCAGAAATAGGACATCCAAAGGTTCTGTATGCCACCTGTTCATGGGAATTTCAAAAATTTAAACTATTTATCTAGCCATTTATCAAGGATGAAGTTGGAGGCACAGTGGATTTCAATTCATGCAGGAACCATTAAATGGTGAGTATGATCATTTCAATGAAAACTCTGGAGAACTCTCACAGGCAAGGCTTCCCAAAGAGTGTCCAAAAGGTCACCTGAAGCCAGGCTCATTGAGGTCTACAATTGAGATCCATGAGTGTTTTGATCTCAACTATGGCTGCCAAGTCTTTCAGAATAAAATCTTGTGGTATCCTGACTGAGATTCCCAGTGCTCTGTGGAAAGCTAGCCTGGGCCTACATCTCAGGTTCCAAGGGCGACTCTCATGCATGGCCTCCTCAAATCCCAACACAACTCATGGCAATACTTCACTAAGCTCAGTTCCAGGACACAGTGTCTAAAAGGAGTCACACCAGAGTTCAGGGGCAGGAGGACCCAGTAATCTCTTCCAGCTACCACACATATGACCACAATTTAAATCAAAACACTCCCACATGGGCCTCATCTTCTTCTACACAGACACGCTCCATTGCCCCTCATTTGCCAAAAGTCAGGGTGGCCTAAACACCCTTCCTTTGAACCAGGAGTGATCAAATAAGCCTGCCTTTAATACTGCTCTGCTTCTCCAATTTGAGGCCTAATGACTGTCAGGTGTAGATTTTCTATGTGATTTGGAGTCATGAGAAAACCCAAGCACCTATGGGCTATCCAATCTAGGGCTTTGAAGAACTCATTTGACCCAAATGATCCCTATTCTCACTTGACGGAAGTCAGGAACTGAAAAGGTCGGGCGAACTTCGGAGGAAAAGACCACCAAGAGACTGTCTCATGCCACAGCAAAGGGTTTATTGGGGGTCCAGCATGCTGAGGTTCAGAGCTCACTTCAGAGGAGCAAAGAACAAAGAGCCCCGAGAACAACTTGAGCAGAGTTTATATACATTCTTTAGAGAGGGCAGGGACTTTACATACATCATAGCCTCCTTTAGAAAATCATCATATACCACGGGAAAATCAAATAATAACTCTAAAACATGATTAGCACATTCATTGGCGGGAACAGGTTGGGCAGCGGGTGATTGGTCAGCCGTGAGAAGGAGTATACATTTAAACTGATTGGTTGAAGCACTGAGATGTATACGTGCAGATCTGCATGGTTTCTGGGAAGGGGTGGTTAAGTAACGAGGTGGTCAGGGAAGATTTCAACACACATCTAATGGGAAGATCCGGGAATTGTCTTTAGTGCCACAGGAATTTCAGGTTCTGAGTGCAGCTTGGAAAATGTACAAAACCTGGTTCTTTACGTTTCAATTTCAATTTCTTTTATTCTTTCATTTCCCACCCCTTTTTCTGACTACTTTTAATCTTAAAAGTAATGAATCAAAATTATTGTGGGGTTTCACATTCTATTCCTACCAGTGCAGCATATTTCTGTCTGATTATCATGAGTTTCACCTGCCTAATATGAGCCTGGAGAAAGGAAACTATGTGGTTAAGCAAACAAGGTCCCACAGTTAGCAACACCATAAGGATGATCAGGGGTCCAGCTAAGTCTGATATTAGTGTAGTTACCAGGGGTACTGGGTTAACCATGACTCAAAGCACCCTTGTTGAATCTCCCATTCTCTCTGGCGCTCTTCAAGGTATTTTCTTAATTTACTCATGAATTATTTTGCAACTCCAATATGGTCAGCATAAAAACAACATTCTTCTCTCAGTGCAACACAGAGGCCCTCTCCCTCATCAAGAGGAGGTCTAATCCTCACCTGTTCTGTAAAACAACTTCAGAGAGAGAGGTTAAGGATTCCTGCAAAGCTGTGATGGAGGCCTCTAACGTCTTCAAGTGTTGATTTATTGCTGTTTCTAATTGGGCCATTTGTTGTTAACCACGCATCATAGAAGCTGTTCCCATACCCACTCCTGCAGCAGCTCCTATCCCCAATAGGATGGCTAGAGTAAGGGACAATGATTCCCCTTGATATCGGGTTGTTTGTCCCCCTAGTAGACCTTCAAATGATTAGGCATTATGATAGAGTACCCTGGAGAGTATCTGCACCATTACACAATAATTTACAGGGCTGTCAAAGACCTGGGCTGAAATACAAGGAGTTCTGACTGTGTGGAGTTCAGTACCATAAAGGTTCCTTTAATTAGTTTCCAGGGGGAGGAGTCAGATGTACTCTGGACTGGGGAAGTAGGCAAAGACGGAATCCAGGAAGTATTAGATGGTAGAGGGGTTCTGGTAGATCTAGGCATGGAAGGTTTAGGAGGCTTAATTCCTGGCTTGAGGGGATTGGGTCCTATTGCTGTGGGATTTTCTTTCTTTTTAAGCCAGACGGTGAACCAGAGACCAAATTCATCACCTGGGCCATAAATATAGAATCGCATTCCCCACGTATTTCCCATAGGCCTGGTTTTTCTGAGGTAGCCCCTTCCTTTGGAAGTGAAAGTTATATTGAGGGGGTAACATAGAGTATTCTTTCCACAGCGAGTTTTTGACACCACTGGGCTAGCAGCACATTTCTTGGGATCAATCCAGGTGTCATTTCATCCTACTGGAATCATACCTTTCTGGGGAGTTTGGGTTCCACCATGCAGCTTTCTTTTGTTCACAACCCCAAGATCTACAATAAAAGTCACTGGGTCCTCCACAGGTTTGGGCCTGTTTTATGACTTTGGAAATCAGGTGGGCACACATAATAGTCAAGACTGGCTAGTTTACACCTGAGCTGGGGGAGATGACATCCATAATTCATGGGTTAAGGTGGTCTATGTTGCCCTGGTTAGGGTTTGAGTGGGATCTGTGTGGGGTCTTCTATGTCAGGGAGATTCCAGTCAGGGAAGCCTATGGCAAGCTGACAAATGTCCGGGTGGAGAGATGGCCACCAAGTCCATAAGGTGGCTGTTTGTGAAATAGATCACACTACTTGCCCATTAGGATTCATTACTTGCCCTTGTTGCTGAGCACGCTGATGGGGATTAGGGCTGCTGGTGGTCATGGGAAGAATCCATAGCCCTACCCACATGACGGACACGCAACTTGAGATGGATACCAGTCTGTAGAAGTTTCCAGCCAGAGTCTGTACAGGGCTCAGGCATGAGATGGGAGGCATTGATCCAGGAAGTGATCCCATCCACTTTCACCACTGTGGGTGTTATAAGCAGCACCTGGTATGGTCCTTTCCACTGGAGTTCCAGGGATGACACCTGACGCCATCTCACGTAGACGAAGCCTCCCACTTGATATCAATGTGGGGTTCCCTCGTCTCCAGTCTGATAAGCAGAGGCCAAATGTTTCCACAGGTATCGCTGGGTGCCGGGTTTGTTAAAGGGCTTTAAATCTGTCAAGCAAGAGGGTGTGAAAGGAATCATTAAGTCTCATATTTGGGATTAGGTCCCCTACTGGAGGAAGGGCACCATTGAGAATTTCATAAGAGGTGAGGTTACACAAAGAGGCGGAGGGGGTAGTTCTTTCACAAAATAGTGCATAAGGTTGGAGCATAGTCCAATTTTTTATGCCAGTATCCAAGCTTAATTTTGTTAAGTACTCTTTGATGGTTCTATTCATCCTTTCTACCTGTCCTGAGCTCTAGGGTCTATAAGCACAATGTAACTTCCAATTAATCCCCAGGGTCCTGGCAAATCCCTTACTTTCCTGGGGCATGAATGCCGGTCCGTTAGCGGACCCTATTACCTTAGGCAGGCCGAACCTTGGAAAAATGTCTTCTACGATCTTTTTGACTACCATCTGAGCTGTTTCTTTCTTCATGGGGAAGGCTTCGACCCATCCTGAAAAAGTATCTACAAAGACTAGGAGATATTTAAGTTCATACCTTGCTGGCTTAATTTCAGTAAAGTTCAATTCCCAGAATTGTCCTTGTCTGGTTCCTCATAAGCGCTTCCCTGCAGGAAGCTTGGATGGGTAAGCATTAACTACTTGGCAGACTTGTCAAGCTCTAGTCACCTGCTCAGCTATTTCTTTCCTCTGTGAGTCAGTCAATAATAAGTCCTTTCTCTGGTCCTTTAAGAGTGCCTATATCTTCTCTGAGTCTAAGTGGGTGAGCTGGTGTACGTCTTTGACATAAAGGTGGGCTTTTTGAAATTGTAAACTTGGCTCTGTAGGATCCCAGAGTTCTGTATCTGTCTCCTCAGATGATAAGTTGCCTGAATGTTCTGGTGCGGCCAAGTCTCCTGATTGTTGTTCCCCCTGGTGTGGAAAAAGTTAACACAGTCACTCCATTTAGGGCTGCCAATTAAGCTTCCTCATCTGCCCTTCTTTTTCCAACCGCCACGGGTTCGTTTCCCTTCTGGTGCCCTGGGCAGTGCACTATAGCTAGTTCCTTAGGGCCCTGCACTGCTGAGAGAAGTTGGAGGATCTCATCTTTGTTCTTTATTTCTTTCCAGGTGGAGGTTAATAACCCCCTTTGCTGGTAAATAGCCCCGTGCACATTTGCAGTGGCAAATGCATAGCGGCTATCAGTGTATATGGTGGCCCTTTTGCCTGTTGCTAGTTCCAATACTTTCGTAAGGGCAATCAGTTCTGCTTTTTGGGCTGATGTCAGTTCTGGGAGACCAGAGGAACAGATGACATTAATTTTGCTAACTACTGCTTCTCCAGCCCACCGCTTACCATCTTGGAGGAAGCTGCTGCCATCCATAAACCATACAACTTCAGGGCAAGGCAGTGGCTGATCCTTCAAGTCTCGTCGTATACTGGTTTCCTCTGCCAGTATGTGTTGACACTCATGAGCGACGGGTCTTGATGATTCTTCTGGCAGCAGTGTAGCCGGGTTGAGTGGAGCAGCGGGTCCCAGCGTGATTCTGTCTTTGTCAAGCAAGAGGTTCTGGTAGTGGGTTATTCTAGAGTTTGATAGCCACATCTCTGGAGGCTGACAGATGATGCACTCCAGGGCATGGGGGACTATAATCGTTAGCTTCTGTCCCAACGTTAATTTATCAGCATCTTTTATTAGAAGGGCTGCCGCTGCTATAGCTCTTAAGCAATGGGGCGACCCACTAGCCACTGGGTCCAGTTTATTTGATAAGTATTCTACCGGCCTTTTCCAAGGTCCCAAAGTCTCAGTGAGCACAACCCGTGCTATTCCTTTCTTTTCCTCGATGTAGAGAGTGAAGGGTTTTTCTATATCTGGGAGTGCTAAGGCCGGAGCAGATAGCAGCACCTTTTTTCTGACATTATCAAAAGCTTGTTGGTGCTCAGGGGTCCATTGGAAGTGGGCATCCCCCTTTATCAGCGGGTATAAAGGGGCAGCCGGAGACGCGAACCCAGGAATCCATAACCTGCAAAAGCCGGCAGTCCCAAGACTCTCCCTGAGTTGTCTCTGATTAGATGGGGGCAGTATCTGCACAAAGGTTCGTTTTGTGGGCTCAGTGAGCCATCCTTTGCCACCCCTAAGAGAATAACCCAGGAAGATTACTTCTTGCTGACAAATTTGGGCATTTTGGCAGAAGCCCTATATCCAAGCCGAGCAAGCTTGGAAAATAATGCTTGGGTCCCAGACTCATAGTTCTCTTTGGTGTCGGCTGCCAGTAGCAGACCATCCACATATTGGAGTATGGTGACATCGGGGTGTGCAGTTTTGAAGTCATTGAAGTCCTTGTGGAGGGGTTCATCAAAGAGAGTGGGAGAGTTTTTGAACCCCTATGGGAGTCTAGTCCAGGTTAGTTGGACAGATGTTCCTTTTTCGGGGTCTATCCACTCAAAAGCAAACAGCAACTGACTGTCCTTATGTACGGGCAAGCAAAAGTGAGCATCTTTTAAGTCTAGCACAGTGTACCATTCCTGCTCCAGATTCAGAGCGCTAAGCAAATTATATGGATTCGGTACAGTGGGGTGAATGTCCTGCACTCTGTTGTTGATCTCTCTTAGGTATTGAAGCGTCCGGTAGTCCCCAGTTCCTGGCTTTCTTACTGGTAGCAGGGGGATATTCTAGGACAAATGACAGGGCCTTAAGACCCCAAGAGCCAGGTATTTCTGAATATGGGCCCTTATCCCATCCTTAGCTTCTTTGATTAGAGGATATTGTTTAACACTGATTGGAGAGATAGAGGCTTTTAATTCTACTACTATTGGAGGTTGTTATATGGCTAGACCTAACCCAGCAGTTTCTGCCCAGGCATTAGGATAATCTTTTATCCATTTCTGGGGTAGTTTGCCTGTTTGATCAGTCCTAGGAGGCGCGAAGTGTTGATGTTCATCTTCTACGGATGTTGTCAAAGCCATGACTATGGGAGTTTTTACTGAAGGCTTTAGAAACTCCACTTGGGGACCATCAGGGTTAAAGGTTATTCTAGCCCAGAGTTTGGTAAGCAGATCCCAGCCCATCAATGGGGCTGGGCATTCTTGGATTACTTGGAAAGCATGGTGGACTTTTCCATTTCCTAGGTCCATAATCCTCTTAGTTGTCCCAGCCCAATATCTACTGCCATTAGTACCTTTAACAGGGGACCATTTATTTGATAGGGGGCCCAGTGGGGTCTTAAAGGTTGATTATACTGCTCCTGTATCCACTTCAAAGTTCACTGGGGTCCCCTCCACTTTAAATGTTACCCTGAGCTCGGAGAGGGGATCCGAGCCCCGACTTTAATAGTCCTCTTCTAGAGTCAGCACGGCGGACTGGCATCTCTGCTTCTTTTGGGGGCACTCTTTGGCCTAGTGTCCTGTTTTCTTTACAGTAGGCACAATGATCTGAGGCCAGGGGCAGCCATTGGCGGGGGCCCAGGTATCCCTTTCTGTCTCCCTGCTTTTTAACTTCCGGCATATTTGGTGCTCTGACCAGAACCTTAGTCAATGCTTTAGTCTGCCTCTTGCTCCTTTTATCTTCCTTTTGTTCCCTTTCCGTCTCTCTCCTCTGTTCCCTTTCCTCCTCAGTTTCTCTCTTATAATATACTTTCTCAGCATCTCTTACTAAATCTCTCAAGGTCTTATCTTGTAATACATCTAGACGTTGTAACTTTCTCTTAATATCTAGGGCAGCCTGCTCGATAAAGGCCATTGCAACAGATGCTTGTTCATCCTCTGCCTGAGGATCAAAAGGAGTATATTTCCTATATGCTTCCATAATTCTCTCCAGAAACATAGAGGGAGACTCATTAGGCCCTTGGATAATCTCTCTTACCTTGGCCAAATTAGTCGGCCCTCTGGCGGCCACTCGGAGACCCGCTATTAGAGTCTGGCGATAAGTGGACAGATGCTACCTACATTTAAAGGTGTTTGGGTGCCAGTTGGATCGGTTCATTGGCCCGTAGGGACGGAGAGAAAGCATCATAGGGGCTTCCGAGTTTTCTATTATCCGTCATCTGCGGGTTCCTTTAGGTGGCCCAGCTTCCTCCAGGGGAGGAGGGGTTGCTGCTGCTGCAGAGAAGTCCCCTGGAGTGCTTGGGTCTGGCCCAATTGCCTCTAGCAGCGGAGAGGCTGAGTCAGCGGCGAGAATATCATCTGGAACGTGTTGGGGGTTGGAGAGCGAGGGTAGAGGATAAGGAGGGGGAGGAGTGTCCAGTCTTGTGACTCAGGGAGAATGGAAGGAAGAGGGGGAGGAGTGGAAGGTTTGAATGATAGGATGCTGGGGGAAGGGGTATATGGCTGTTGATCTGGGTGGCCACGTGGCCCCGGCTGAAAGACAATATCTCTGACTTTTCGGATTAGAGGGAAGTAGAAGGATCCTTCTGGGGGGCCACCTGACTCCGAGAATGGGCCATTCTGAAGCACAGAGAATCTGCCAGGTACGGCATTTTACTGAAAAAGAAAGATTCTGGGCCCTTGAGCGGACATCAGTCCAATGATCAAGTGTCAGGGACAGAGAAGTGGAAGTGCTTTGTCCCATAATGAGAGTTACTCAAACAGGGACAGTGAAGACACAAACGCAACACAGACAAAGACAAACAGTAAACGTTTAACATGAGTCCAAGACAAAGATTAGAATTGAGTAACTGCCAAAACCTGATGGGTTAGACAATAAAGACAGCCCGTAAACTCAACATGAGTTCAGAACAATGACCAAAACTGAGTAGCCGGCAAAACCTGATGGGCTGGCGAACCGAATCCTGAAGCAAAATATAAACGAGTTGAGGAAATTAGTATTCCTTGATTTCTCTAGTCCTCTGGAGTGTCCCCCAGGAACGTGGCCTGTAGCTCTGTGACACATCTGTCAGCCACCATCAGAGAGAACTATTGCTCTTCACTGACAGCCACTTTGCCAATCCATAACCTGAAACCCAAAACCAGAAAGAGGTGCCTTACTTACCCCGAGAGGAGTCCATTGGGGTCTTTCGTCCGCCGCTGCCGGATATCTCACCTGGGGCCTCCAGATGAATAGGTGGGGCGAATGTCAGAGAAAAAGACCACCAAGAGGCTTTCTCATGCAACAGCAAAGGTTTTATTGGGGGTCCAGCATGCTGGGGCTCAGAGCTCATTTTAGAGGAGCAAAGAACAAAGAGCCCTGAGAACAACTTGAGCAGAGTTTATATTCATTCTTTAGAGAGGGCAGGGACTTTACATACATCATAGCCTCCTTTAGCAATTCATCATATACCATGGGAAAATCAAATAACAACTCTAAAGCATGATTAGCACTTTCATTTGCGGGAACAATTCGGGCAGGGGGTGATTGGTCAGCCCTAAGAAGGGGTATACATTTAAACTGATTGGTTGAATACCTGAGATGTATACTTGCTGAGCCGCAGGGATTCTGGGAAAGGGTTGTTAAGTAACTAGGTAGTCAGGGAAGATTTCAACACACATCTATTGGGCAGATCCGGGAATTGTCTAAACTGCCACAGGAAAGTGCAGCTTGGAAAGTTTACAAACCTGGTTCTTTACATTTCAATTTCAATTTCAATTTCTTTTATTCTTTCAGAACCTTACAGAGAAAGGCAAGAGACTTAATCCACAATGACAGCTCTTTTGGCCATTTTGGTTTTGGATGCACACATGGGATCTTTCTTTCGATCCATCTGGTGCTGATAATCTAAGTCACAGCCTCACACAGGGCCAAGAGGCTAATTAAGACACAACCATTTTCAAAGCAATTACTACTCTGAGGTCAGTTACAGAACTCAGTCTCTGAGGAGAATCACACCAGTGTTCAAGGCTAGGTGCACCCAGTCATCTTTTCCAACCACCACATAAATGACCACAATTAAAACCAAAACAATCCCACATGGCCCTCATCTTCTTCCATAGAGTCACTCATCATAACCTCTGGCTGGAGGATTCCTTGAATGGCGCAGCTCAAGAGAGTGTCCAAAATAAGCTTCCTTGCCCCTCATTTGCCTAAACTCAGGGTGGCCTGGACACCCTTCCTGTGAACTAGGATTGATCACATAGGTCTGCCGCTAATACTGCTCTACTTATCCAATTAGAGGCCTACTGACTGTCAGGTATAAATTCCTTATGTGATTTGGATTCATGATTAAACCCAAGCACCTCTGAAGAGCTTGGAAGAACTCATTTGACCCAAAAAATCCCTATACTCCCTTGAAGAAGGTCAGGAACCTAACAGAGGAAGGCAAGAGACATCATCCACAATGACTTATGTTTTTGCCATTTTGGTTTTGGATGCACACATTGGATGTTTCTTTAGATCCATCAGGCGCTGAAAATCTAAGCCATAGCCTCTCACAGGGCCAAGAGGCTGATTCAGACACATGGCTTTCCAAAGCAATTAAGCAAAGAGCCACAGGTGATGCCCATTCATTTCCATTTGAAAACTGTTTCCTTCAGGCTTCACAAAGGGGTGGCCTGAGGCAAAGACCTTCCTGACATTCAGGGCAAAAGATCAATAGGTTAGCAAAAGGCCCAAAACAGGGTTTCTCCACTGAGGCTTTTCTGGTCACACTGATATCTGAGTTTTCTGAGATGCTCCAATTCCCTCCAGCTATCCAGAACATAGCCATGTCACAGAGTTTGGAGGTGGTACATATTTTGGACAAAAAACCATGAGCCTATTCTGGAGAGTGGCCAAAATTCAGGAAGAAAACAGAAACTTAGTAAGATAGCAGGTGTTGCCCATCGATAAGGCAACCTGCAGTCCATTACTAAAATGGACAGGATGAATGCTGGGAAGCTTTCTACTAGACAGGACACATCCATTGATGCATTCTCTTTTCTAATGTCTACAACCATGGACACAGTGGGAGACACAGACACAGAAACACTTGCCTTGTCAAAGTTCTTTCTAGAAATAGTCCACTCCAAAACAAACACACCGCCTTTCCTACCTATTCTCAGAACATGAGACAAAACCACAAACTCACACACACACTCAAAAAGGCACCTCCTTCCCCCAAGTAAGTCTGTGACTATCCAGAGTGTCCTTTGACTGGTTGGCCATTTTATGTTCCCCCGAAAAGGCCTGTCTTGTCTTAGATCTGGTCTCCTTGTCAAACACTGTGAAGTTGTCAGGAGCCTGTTCTGACCACTACATGCTTTCTCAGGGAAGGCCCGTCTTCAGAACTCTCCTCGCATTTGGCCATCCTCACATCAGTAGGTACCAAAAAAGACAGACTCTGTCCTTGGTAAATCCAAACATGTGAGCCCACTGGGACTGAGACTGGGACTGGCTCTGTGTGCCTGGCTTCCTGGATCCCAAATTCAGAGAGTTCCATCACCAAGGAAGTGAGGTAGGTCACTTATTTCAAGAATTTCATGAGTTCACTGCCTTGGCAACCACTTTGTTATAACAGTTGCTTCCAAGGGTCCCATGAGATGGAGGATACCCTACTTCCTCTGACACTTTCACTAGTTAGAATGGTATATCAACCAAATGGAACCAGAAACAGCTCTCCACATTGTCCTGGTTTGGTCCATATTCTCTCCATTAAGAATAGAGAGGCTGATTCAGACACAACCCTTCATCCTGACAAGGTTGTTTGCCATGGAAGATGACTTTTGCTCTCTCAGGTCCTACATAGCTGCCTAATACTTCTCCAGGGATCATTTCTGCTTGGACCATTGAGTTTCTAAGCAGGTGGAAGATCCCCTACATTCCTGTATTGTAAGACAAACTCTGTCCCTGCTCTTCTGTAAAGGTAGATTGAGGGAACAGTGTATGGTTAGGGTTAATAACAGGTTCGATTTTGGGGAGGAGTCATTCTGTTGGATGAATAATGGTATTGGGAACCTGCGATATTTACAAGAATATTTAGGTAAAATATAAGTATGGAAACAGAAATCTAGGTATGATTTGAAGCCCAGAAGGACATTGGGACCTTCATTGGGATACTTAGCTTTGAATTATGTTCTGCACAGATGTCTCAGATAAATCGATATACAATGTTATAGGACCTTGTACCTTGGATGATTGAATGTCGAAGAGAACATCCAGGATAAAAGGGATAGTTGGTAGTATTAGGAAGACAGTTTGTAAGTTTAAAAAGAAGAGTGAGTATAAGTTTTGGACCAAAAATTCTTTAGCAATAGGGTTTCGGGTAGAGAGTGAATATGAATGTCAGAACGTGTGAAGAATCAGTCACAATGATGAAGTGGGGAAAATATGTAGGAAAGCAGATATCCATAGAGACATTAGGAAATCATGCAAAGTGTAAAGTGAGTGATTGGATTAGACATTTTCAATATGATTGAGTTTCAATATATAATCTTAGGAAAAAACAAATATGTAGTCCCCAAAAAGATTGACAAGTGGGAGCATTAGGCAGCCTGGACATGGATGTTTTTAGTAATCCATGTTCATTTTCCATTTAGACTTTGGTACAATCATAAGTGTGATGTTTGCATTTTCTGACCAGAATATTACTGTGATAAAATGTATATGTGGATCAGGTAACATGAGTATTTCTTCCACCATTTCTTGGAGCCATATTTTGAAGATGTATAAATTAGTATTGTGGGTAAAAATAGATGTACCCTGTGTCTATGAATATAGAGATAATGCATGAATAGAGCGTAGTGTGAATAAATAATATTACTTGTTCCAACTTTAAATAATGGATTAAATTGATATCTAAAAATATTCAGGAAATCTTATATTGATATACATACATTCATTTCAACCACTAATACATCTAATGGTAATATTAGGTTTGTGGTTTATCCTGAAGTGTGTGTGAGTTTTGCTTCAAACTGATTATGGAAATCAAATATAATATTTTTGGAAAGAAGTCTCATGAAAAGACCAGTCAAGAAACATGGAGGAATACTTGTGTTCTGAAGCAGGAAGTGATTGACATTGAAACAAATGTCTAAAAATTTGTGAACTTGTGGATAAAATATATATCCTACTATGTGCATAAACTGCAGAAATAGTAATGTACCACTGTTGAATAAAAATGAACGTCAAATTATATGTCATGTCCCATAGGAGTCTACTTGCGTTGATATTAAACTGGGTCAGTTACTCTAGAAATATTAGGATTTGTGTGCAGCTTTCACTGAAGTCAGTTTTCAGTACTAGGAAACAAATATATATTTCCAGTTGATGAATAATTCTGAGAATAATCTTGTGAAAAATCGATTATAAATCTAAATACATCAACATGAATAAATTTAGGGAGTATATATAAGACACATATATTTCATATTTTGAAAAATCTGGAGAGTATATATATATATATATATATATATATATACACAAAACATACACACAGACTATAAAAAGTAGCAATACATATGCTAATCGAAATTCATCATTCAATATATATAATTCACATATGCAAAAATAATTATTTTACTGAACATGGATTTTTGTATAATGTTTTTCTATTAGGAAGCTCACCCATAGGTTGAATTTTCAGTTTCAACAGCGTTTAGGAGGAGGGATCTCTTCTCACAATTTGTATCTTCCAAGTCAGACAACACAAAAAAATTAACCTGTGATACCAGGTAGGATTCTATATGTGCATATAAATATACATGTGCTGAATAGTCTATAGAGAAAGGGAGACAGGAATTCACATACTAGTTAATTTTAAAAACACATGGAGAATTATTTTAACCAAAAATTGACTAGATTTATAACACCTACCCTTTATCATGTAAAAGGCAAGTCCAAATATACACCATGCCTCCACTGAACTGCATGTATTTCTATTTTGTTTTGGTTATTTTTCCTCCATCATATTAGGATTAGTAGTCAGAGTCTAGTAGGGTATGGGTTAGTGTCATGGTTTCAGTATTTTGATTGGAAAATAAGAAAATGAATCCAATGTGTATGCAAATATGTGCCACACAAAAATATTCCCACTCTCATCCAGAACAATGAATTGCCATTACCTTCACCCCAAATAAGACACAATTAGAGGAGAAGAGTTAGAAAATCTGTGAATACATATATGGAATGGAACATAATCAGGAGTTCACAACCTTGGAGGTGGTAGAGGAGTTTCCAAAAGTTAGGGTCAGTGTAAACACTCCACAAACATGGAGCTCTGCTGGCCTAAAAACTTCTTGAGAAACTGTCTCTGAGTTCGGGCACTTGAAATATATGTTGTTGTCAGGAGCTTTAGCTTCATTTGTAGTGAGACCATCAAAGATGGGTCTGCATCTATGTGACCTGGAGAACATGGTTTCTTTTTTTTAATGAACATAAGGGAACAGTGCTGAATTCTCCCTTTGTAGGTAAACTGTGGCCACTCGGGTCTAAGTGTCTCCCCATGTGGACTGTGAAGCCATTTGGTCATCCTCCACTTTTTGTGGTGTTTCTTGCTGCTGCACTGGGAGTATGGTATTTACTTAACGAAATACAATGAGTTCAACTGGGACAAAATGCTAGAGTGAGTTCTGTCATGTGTGGTGGGTCAGGTTCTCCAGGAGAATGCACCAACAAGTCTTCTATCCAACATAGCTTGTCCCCTTGACCATAGCAACCTGTTTCTTAAAATTGACGTTAAACCTCTGCATATAACGAGATGCCTTTACATATAAGGGTCTGCTGGCTACACTATTTCAGTCACAAGCCATTTGGAAGCCAATGGAAGATCCACATGACCCCACCACAGATATTTTATCACACATCTGCACACCACTGCTCTAGGCCCACTACTCAGCAGGCTCCAACTTACTGGCATCTCTGTTCTACACCATTTTCATAAAACCAAGTCAATTAAGCCACTGTCTGGTACACTCATGATCAGAAACAGGACATCCAAAGATTCTCCAGTGCCACCTGGTCATAGGAATTTCAAATATATCATGGTATTTATCTGGGATTAGGAAGATAGACGGTAGGATTAAAAAGAAGGGTGAGTAAAGGATTTGGACATTAAGTTCTGCTTCTCCAATTTGAGGCGTATTGTCATGCATGGGTGACTCTCATGCCTAGCCTCCAAAAATCCCAACACAATTCATAGCAATACATCTCTAAGGTCATTTCCAAAACTCCGTTTCTAAGGGGAATCACAGCAGAGTTCAAGCCCAGGTGGACCCATTCATCTCTTCCAACCGCCACACAAGTGACCACAATTAAAAACAAAACACTCCCACATGGCCCTCATTTTCTTCCATGTAGACACTCATCATAATCCCTTGCTAGAGGTTTCCATGAGGGACACAGTCCAAGACAGTGTCCAAAATAAGCTCCCTTCCCCCTCATTTGCCTAAAGTCAGGGTGGCCTGGGCACCCTTCCTGTGAACCAGGAGTGATCAAATAGGCCTGCCATTATTGCTGCTCTGCTTCTCGAATTTGAGGCCTACTGACTGTGGGGTTTAGATACTTTATGTGAATTGGAGTCATGAGAAAACCCAAGAATCTCTGGGCTTCCCTCTGCAGGGCTTTGAAGAACCCATTTGAGTGAGTCTAGGAGTTGGACCAAAAGTTCTTTAGCAATAAGGTTTTGGTGAGAGAGTAAATGTAAATGTCAGCACATTTGAAGGGTCATTCCCAATGATGAACTGCAGAAAAGGTATTTGAAAGCAGATATCAATGGAGACATTAGGAAATCAGGCAAAGTACAAAGTGAGTGGTAGGATAAGACATTATTAACAGGGTTGAGTTTGAATATATAATCTTAGGAAGAAACAGATATGTAGTCACCAATAGGAATAATATTTGAGAGCATTAGGGAACCAGGACATGGATGTTGTTAGTAATACATGCTCACATTCAATTTAGGCTTTGGTACAGTCATAAGTGTGACCCTTGCATTTTGTGTCAGGAATATTACTGTGATGAAATGTATATGTATATCAGGTGACTAGAGTATTTTTTCCACCATTTCTGAAAGCAATATTTTAAAGACTTATAAATTAGTATTGGGGATACAAATACATAGACCCTGGGTCTATGAATATAGAGATGATGCCTTAATAGACCATACTGTGAATAAATAATATAACAGGTTCCACTTTTAATATTGGTTTAAATTGATATCTGAAAATACATAAGAAATTTTATGTTGATATACAATCATTCATTCCAAACAGTTATACATCTAATGGTAATAATAGAGTTATGGTTTATCATGATGGGTGTGTGAGTTTGCCCCAAAAGTGATTATGGAAATCGAAAACAATGTGTTCAGAAAGAAGTCTCATGAAAAAACCAGTCAAGAAAGCTGGAGGAATACATGTGTTCTGAAGCAGGAAGTGATTGAAAGTGAAACAAATGCCTATAAATTTGCTAAATTGTGGAAGAAATATATATCGTATAATGTGCATAAAATGAAGAAAACTAATATACCAGTGTTGAATAAAAATGAACGTCAAAATAGACATCATGGAACATAGGAATCTACTTGCACCGATGTTAAACTGGGTAAGTTACTGTAGAAATATAAGCATTTGTATATACCATTCACTGAATTTAGTTTTCAGTACTAGGAAACAGATATGTAGTTCAGGTGGATGAATATTTCTGAGAATAATCTTGTGAAAAGTTGATTAGAAATACAAATATATGAACATTAATGAATTTAGGAGTTTATAATAAGACACATATATTTTACATTTTGAAAAATCTGGAGAATATATATATATATATATATATATATATATATATATATACACACAAAACCCACACAGAGCAATTAAAAAGTAGCAATATATATGCCAATCAAAATTCATCGTGAAATTTATATGATCCACATATCCAAAAATATTTATTTTACTGAACATGAATTTATATATAATGTTGTTCAACTAGGAAGTTCCCCCATAGGTAGAATTTTCTGTTCCACAATTTGTATCTGTCAAGTTGGCCACCTCACAAGTATGTACGTGTGATGCCACGTAGGATTCAATATGTGCATATACAAATACATGTGCTTAATAGGCTACAGAGAAAGGGAGACAGGAATTCACATATTTGTTAACTTTAAAAACACACGGAGAACTACTTCAATTAAAAATTGACTAGATTTATAACTCCAAACCTATATATTGCAAAAGGCAAGCCCAACTATACACCACCCCTCCTCTGAACTGCTTGTATTTCTATTCTGTTTGAGTTATTTTTCTCCATCACATTAGGATTAGTAGTCAGAGTCTAGCAAGCTATGGGTTAGTGTCAGGGAATCAGTATTTCGAATGGAAAATTGGAAAATGAACACAATGTGTATGCAAATATGTGCTACACAAAAATCTTCCCATTCTCTTCCAGAAAAATTTATTGTAATTAACTCCGCCCCAAGTAATACAGAATTAGAGAAGAAGAGTTAGAAAATCTGTGAATACATATCTGTAATGGAATATGCTCAGGAGTTCACAACCTTGGAGGTGTTAGAGGAGTTTCCCAAAGTAAGGGACACGGTAAACATTTCTCAAATGTGGAGCTCTGGTGCCCTAAAGACTTCTTGGGAAACTGCCTATGTGGTTGGGCACTTGAAATATATATTGTTTTCAGGAGCTTTTGATTTCTTTCTAGTGAGACCATCAAAGCTGGGTCTGCATCTATGTGACCTGGAGGACATGGATTCTTATTTTCCAATGTACATGAGGTAGCAGTGCTGAATTCTCTCTTTGTAGGTAAACTGTGGCCATTGTGGGCTAAGTGTCTCCCTGGGGGACTGTGAAGCCATTTGGTCATCCTCCAATTTTCATGGTGTTTCTTGCTGCTGCACTGGGACTTTGGTATTTGCTTCACGATATACAAGGAGTTCAAATGGGACACAGCGGTGGAGGGAGTTCTGTCTTGTGCGGTGGGTCAGGGTTCTCAGGAGAATGCACCAAGCAGGCTTCTATCCCTCATAGCTTGCCCCCTTGTCCATAGAAACCTGGTTCTGAACATTGCCCTGAAACCTCTCCATATAACAATATGCCATTTCATTGAACATTCTGCTGGCTGCACCATGTCAGTCACAAGCAATTTGGAAGCTAATGGCAGATTGACATGGCCTCACAAAGATGTTTTATCATACACCTTCCCACCTCTGCTCTAGGCCCACCACTCAGTAGGCTCCAACTTACTGGTATCTCTGTTCTACACCATTTTTATGAATCCCAGTCAATCAAGGCACTGCCTGATAGATTCATGAATGATGTAGGACATCCAAATTTTCCCAGTGCGACCAGGTCATGGGAAATTCAAAAATTTCATGGTATTTATCTAGGCATTTTTCAAGGATGAAGTTGGAGGCACTGTGGGTTTTAATTCATTCGGGAACCATTAAATGGTGAGGATGCTCATTTCAATGAACGCTATCGAGAACTCTCACAGGCAAGACTTTCCAAAGAATGGCCAAAAGGTCACATGAAGCCAGGCTCATTGAGGTCTACAATGTGAGGTCCATGTTTGTTTTGATTCTCAACTATGGCTGACATGCCTTTAAGAATAAAATCATGTGATATCCTGGCTGAGATTCCCAGTGCTCTGTGGAAAGGTACCCTGGGCCTATATCTCAGTTTCCATGGGCGACTCTCATGCGTGTCCTCCTAAAATCCCAACACAAGTCATGGCAATACTTCTCTGAGGTCAGTTTCACAACTCACTCTCTAAGGGGAATCACGCCACTGTTCAAGCCCAGGTGGACCCAGTCACCTCTTCCAACCGCCACACAAATGAAAACAATTGAAACCAAAAAAAATCCCACATGGCCCTCATTTTATTTCATATAGACACTGAACATAACCTCTTGCTAGAGGTTTCCATGAGGAGCACAGTACAAGACAGTATCCAAAATAAGCTCCCTTGCCCTTCGTTTGCCTAAAGTTTGAGTGGCCTGGACACCCTTCCTGTGAAACAGGAGTGATCCAATAGGCCTGCATTTAATACTGCTCCACTTCTCCAATTTGAGGCCTACTGACTGTGGGATTTAGATTATTTATGTGTATTGGAGTCATGATAAAACTTAAGCACCAATGGGCTAGCCTCTGCAGGGCTTTAAAGAACTCAATAGACCCAAAGGATCCTTATTCTCACTTGATGGAGGTCAGGAAACTTACAGAGAAAGACAAGAGAATTCACCCATAATGACTGCTCTTTTGGCCATTTTGGTGTTGGATGCATACATGGGATCTTTCTTTACATCCATCAGGTGCTGACAATCTAAGCCACAGCCTCACACTGGGCCAAGAGCCTGATTCAGACACATCCCTTTCCAAAGCAATTAAGCAAAGAGACACAGGTGATGCCCATTCATTTCCATTTGAAAACTGTTTCCTTCAGGCTTCACAAAGGGGTGGCCTGAGGCAAAGACCTTCCTGACATTCAGGGCAAAAGATCAATAGGTTAGCAAAAGGCCCAACCACGGTTTCTCCACTGAGATGTTAGTAGTCACACTGATATCTGAGTTTTCTGAGATGCTCGCCATTCCCTTCAGCTATCCAGTATATGGCCATGTGACAGAGCTTGGTGGTGGTACATATCTTGGACACAAAACCATGAGCCTATTCTGGAGAGTGGCCAGAATTCAGGAAGAAAACTGGAACTTAGGAAGATAGCAGGTGTTACCCATTGATTATGCAAGCCCTGGTCCATTCATTAATTGGGCAGGATGAATGCTCGGAAGCTTTCTAATAGACAGGACACATCCATTGATGCATTCTTTTTTTCTAATGTCTACAACCACGGACACAGTGAGATACACAGACATAGAAACACACGCCCTGTGAAACGATTTAGTAGAAACATTTCACTCCAAACCACAAAACCGTCTTTCCTACCTATTCTCAGAACATGAGACAAAACCACAAACCCACACCAACACCCAAAAAGGCACCTGCTTCCCTCAAGTAGGTCTGTGACTATCCAGAGTGTCCTCTGACTTCTGGACCATACTATGTTCTCCCAAAATGGCCTGTCCTTTATCAGATCTGGTCTCCTTGGTCAACTCTGTGAAGTTGTCAGGAGCTAGTGGTGAGCCACTACCTGCTTTCTCAGGAACGGCCCCTCTTCAGAGTTTTCTGGTATTTGGCCATTCTCACATCAGTAGGTACCAAGAAAGATTGACTCTGTCCTTGGTAAATCCAAACAAGTGAGCCCACAGGGACTGTGACTGAGACTGGCTTGGATGCCTGGCTTCCTGGATCCCATGTTCAGAGAGTTCCATCACCACGGAAGTGAGGTGAGGTCACTTCCTTCAGGAACTGAATGAGTTCACTGGCTTGGCAACCACTTTGTCCTAACAGTTGCTTCCAAGGGTCACATGAGATGGTGGCTGCCCCAACTTCCTGTGACACTTTCACAAGTTACATTGGTATATCAACCATAGGAACCTGGGAACAGCTCTCCACAGAGGCCTGGTTTGGTCCATCTTCTCTACATTAGGACGAGAGAGGCTGATTTGGACACAACCCTTCATCCTGGCCAGGTTGTTTGTCATGTAAGATGACTTTTACTATCCCAGGTCCTTCATAGCTGCCTACGTCTTCTCCAGAGGACATTTCTGCATGGACCTTTGAGGTTCTCAGCAGGTGGAAGATCCACTACATTCCTGTATTGTAAGACTAACTCTGTCCCTCCTCTCTGTAATGTTAGATTGAGGGGAAAGTGTACGGTTAGTGTTAATAACATTTTCGATTTGCGTTAGGAATCATTCTGCTGGATGAATAATGGTATTGGGAACCTGTGATATGTATGAGAATATATAGGTGAAATACATGTATGAAAACAGAAATCTAGGTAAGTTTTGAAGCCCAGAAGAGAATTGGGCCCTTGATTGGGATACTTAGCTTTGAATTAGGTTCTGCACAGATGTGTCAGATTAATCAATATTCAATGGCCTAGGACCTTGTACCTTGGATGATTGAATGTAGAAGAGAACATCCAGTCAAAAAGGGATAGTCGGTAGTGAAAGGTTAATAAAATAGGTACTTGTCACTTCCTGTTTCTCTGTATGCTTAACAAAACACTTTTGAAATCTTGAGAACTCTTTGCTAATCTTGTTCCCAGAATGTGCTCTCCCCAACTGCCAAACTGCAGAATGTACTCCCTCACCCGTGTGCACGCACACTGCCCACTCACCCGGACCCATCAATAAACTTTCCTCCCTGCCCTCTCCAAGAAAATTATATAAACTCTGCTTAAGGTGTTCTCAGGGCTCTCATCTCTTTTCAATTGAGCTCTGAGCCCCAGCATGCTGGACCCCCAATAAACCCTTTGCTGTTGCATGTGACAATCTCTTTGTGGTCTCTTCCTCCAAGGCTTGCCCGACCTTTTCATATGGAGGTTCCACTGAAATCCAGCAGCGGCGAATGTGAGACCCCATGTGTCGTGGCTTTCACTATTTGTGTATCTTTCATTATGGGACAGAGCACTTCAATGCCTCTGTCCCTGACCATTGATCACTGGCCCAAAGTCCACATAAGGGCTCAGAATCTTTTTTATTTAGTAAAACACTGGACCTGGAAGACGCTCTGTGCCTCAGAATGACCCACCATTCGAGTCGGATGGCCTCTAGAAGGATCTTTCTACTTCCCACTAATTTAAAAAGCTAGAGATATTGTCTTTTAGCCAGGGCCACATAGCCATCTGGATCATTCCGCCATATATCTTAACTTTGCAGGACCTCTGCAAATCTCCTCCTCCATGGGTGAAGCCTTTCCTTACCGCTGCCCCTGCTCCTACTCCTTCCCCCATGATCTCTCAAACCCTCTGCTCTTCTTCCTTCTCCACACTCTATTCTCCCTGAGTCACAAGATTTGACTCTACTGGATTCTCCTCCCCCTCCTTATACCCTGCCCTATTCCCCCAATCCCCAACACCCTCTAAGTAATTCCCCTGCTGCTGACTCAGCCTCTCTGCAATTGGAAGATCACAGCACCCTCCAGATAGCTCCCCAGTGGCACACACAGCCCTTCCTTCCCTTGAGGAAGCTGGCCCGGCTATAGGAACTCGCCAGCAGTGAATAGTTGAAAACACTGGAACTCCCATGATGCTCCCCCTCCATCCCTATGGGCCAAAGATTGACGACGGCCATGGGGGAAAAAATGCAAGCCTACCAGTTTGGGCCATTCTCCTCTTCAGACGTACATAATTGGAAATATAACAATCCCCCTTTTTCTGAGCACCCCACCTGGCACACAGGTCTGGTTGAGTCATTGATGTTTTCACACTAGCCTACTTGAGATGACTGCCAACAACTCATAGGGACTGTCTTCATGACAGGGGATCAAAATAGAATACTCCTGGAAGCTGGAAAAAAATATCCTCTGACCAGATGCGTGACTGACACAACTTCCCAAGATAATCAAAGCCAGCTTTCCTTTGAACCAACCCAACTGTGGCCCCCAAATCTTTGAAGGTAGGGAGCATCTGTTCACTTATCACCGGGCTCTAATAGTGGGATTCCGTGCGGCCGCTAGGCGACCAACTAATTAGGCCAAGGTAAGAGAGATTATTCAAGGACCTGAAGAACCTCTCTCTATGTTTCTAGAGAGAATTATGGAGGCATATAGAAGATATACTCCTTTCAATCCTCAGGCAGAGGATCAAAACTCATCTGTCACAATGGCCTTTATTGGGCAAGCTGCCCCGGATATTAAAAGAAAGTTAAAATGCTTAGATGGATTACAAGATATGACTTTGAGAGATTTAGTCAGAGAAGCCGAGAAGGTATACTTTAAGAGAGAAACTGAGGAAGAGAAGGGAACAAAGGGAGGATAAAAGAAACAAAAGACAGACTAAGGCGCTGACTAAGGTCCTGGTCACAACAACAAATAGGACAGAAATTAAGAAACAGGGAGACAGGAAGGGATACCTGGGCCCACGCCAGAGGCCACTCCTTGCCTCAGATCACTGTGCCTACTGTAAAAAAAAGGACACTGGGCCAAAGAGTTCCCTAGAAAGAGACATCCACTCCTGCCAGCCATTCTGACTCTTGAGGATGACTCCAAAAGTCGGGGCTAACATCCCCTCCCGGAGCTCAGGGTAACTTTTGAAGTGTAGGGGACCCCAGTAAACTTTGAAGTGGATACAGGGGCAATATACTCAGCCCTTAAGTCCCCATTGGGCCATCTATCAAATAAAAGGTCTCTAGTTCAAGGGGCAAATGGCAGTAAGTATCGGGCTTGGACAACTAAGAGGACCATGGACCTGGGAAAAGGAAAATCCATCAATCCTTCCTAGTAATCACAGAATGCCTGGCCCCATTGATGGGCAGAGATCTGCTCACCAAGCTCTGGGCCAAATTAACTTTTAACCCTGAAGGCAACCAAGTGGGATTTCTAAATCCTTCAGTAAAAACTCCTATAGTCATGGCTCTAACTATGTCAGTAGAAAATGTACATCAACTCACTCAACTTTGTTCAAAGAAACTGCAGGCATTCCTGAAGGATCAAGAACAGAGTTTTCCACTGACCAAATCACAGCAAAAGGACTGAATGGGTAACAAAAGCCTGTCGGGTCCATCAATTGGTTTATGCTTACCCTTCCAAGCTTTCTGGAGGAAAGCACCTAGGAGGAAAAAGACCAGGACAATTCTGGGAAGTGAACTTTACTGAAATTAAGCATGCAAGGTATGGACTTAAATATCTCCTAGTCTTTGTAGATACATTTTCAGGATGGATTAAAGCCTTCCCCACCAAAAAAAAAGAAAGAAGGAAGAAAGAAAGAAAGAAAGAAAGAAAGAAAGAAAGAAAGAAAGAAAGAAAGAAAGAAAGAAAGAAAGAAAGAAACAGCACAAATGGTGGTCAAGAAGATCCTGGAAGATTTTTTTCCAAGATACGACCTGCCTAAGGTAACAGAGTCTGATAATGGACCTGCATTCATGACCCAGGTACGTTAGGGGTTAGCCAGTACCCTGGGAATTACATTGTGCTTATAGACCACAGAGTGAAGGACAGGTAGAATGAATGAATAGAACCATTAAAGAGACCTTAATGAAATTAAGCTTAGAGACCGACATAAAAGATTGGACAATGCTTCTGCCTTATGCAATGTTTCATGCAAGAAATTCTCTCTCTGTTTCTTTGTGTAACCTCACCCACTATGAAATTTCCTATGGGGCCCCTATTCCAGTAAGGGACCTAACCCAACTCTAAGACCTAACGATCCCTTCCACACCACCATGCTTGACAGACTTACAGCTGTTGAAAGAACTCAGCGATACCTGTGAAAACAGCTGGGCACTGCCTACCAACCTGGAGATGAGGGGACTCCACATCAATATCAAGTAGGAGACTTTGTCTATGTAAGACAACATCAGGTGTCATCCCTGGAACCCCACTGGAAAGGACCATACCAGGTTCTACTTATAACACCTACAGTGGTAAAGGTAGACAGAATCACTTCCTGGATCCTGGCCTCTCATCTCAAGCCTGCACCCTGTCCAGACTCTGCCTGGAAACTGGAAGAGACTGGTAACCCTTTCAAATTGTGTATTCGCCAGGTGGATGAAGCTATAGAGTCTCTCCTTGACCACCAGTAGTTCTAACCCTCATCAGCCCTTTCAGCAGCGATGGCTGATCACAAATCCTACTGGAGAAGAAGTATAATCTATCTCACATATAGCCCACTTTGGGACCTGGTGGCCATTTCTCCACCCAGACATTTGTTAGCTGGCTATAGGTCTTTCCTATTAGGATATCCCTGATGAAGAGGATCCCACTAAAATTCCATTAAATACCTTTTGTACCATAAATAATGGAAACAAACATTATGGATGTCGGGACAGGTAAGCCAGGTGCAGGTTGGCTAGCCTAGATTACTATGTTTGCCCGGCAGACAATCAAAGCCATAAACAGCAACAGCTGTGTGGAGGAAAAGCCAATTTCTTCTGTAAGTCATGGGGATGTGAGCATACAGGGGCTTCCTGATGGAACCCGAACTCCTCATCAAATTCTGTACACAGCATTGGCCATATGACCAATTAGATAACCAAAACCCATGGCCCCCAGAGGGGTCTCTAGATCCTCAAATACTGTGTGACCTTTTTAACTTCTGCAAGTGCTCAAAAGGGTAAAAGGAGATTCCCCTATGTGGAGGCCTTTTCCCTCCTTCGCTCACATCCTGAACTATGCTTCTCCAATAGATCCTCACCCTCAGCCTTCTTCTCCAGACTATCTGCTGTCACTCCAAACTCAGCAACCTGATTTCTTCCCTTCAATTACTAGATCAAAAACCCAAACCAACACCGGTTCTCAGACCATTGCCCCCTGGCTGAGAAGCAGGTACTGAGGTACCCCTCCACCGACTCACTCCTCTCTTCTCTTGTCACTGCCCGCACTGGGTCCCACCAGGTCCTCTTTCCAGCTAACCCATAGCTCAAACCAGCTGAGGAGAGCCCTCAGACCCTTATCCAAATGTAATGAAAATGGCCTTTAAAGTTGCTCTTTCATCACTGAAAACAGGTTACTAAAAATTTAAAGTCCCTCACAGGCTTTGTGGATACTCACTCCCTTCTTCCCCTCTGCTCTACCTGTTCTACTGCTCAAGTTTTGTTGCTAGGAATATCCCAAACCCCTTTCCCATTATTCTTTTACATCTCTCCTTTCTCATTCTCAGATCCATGAAGCTGCTCTAAGCCCCGACTTCTCTGTCTCCCCCCTCTGTACCAGGCCCACAGAAAAGTTTTCACTGACCTTCTCCAGGAGTCTTCACCATGGCTGACTTTAGGACTTTCAGCAAAAAAGTCCCTATAAACGATTTCAGTGTAGATAACCTTCCTCTTTTAATGTTGCCCTGTTCCACTTGGCCACTGGCTAAAAATAATCAGCACTCCTAAGCTAGACACCCCCTTACTAGTTTTTCACAAAATATGTGAACAATTCCTCTGGCCTTGAAATGGGGCTTCACAGAGATGGCAACATTTCTAAGATAAAGAAGTTACCATCTGGGCTCCATGGTAACAGCTGGCAAGGGGAAAAAAAGAAAGGGAAGTAAAAGCTCTCCCCCATCCAGTTGTCCTTGAAAAGTTAACTTGCCCAGAACAGAGAAAAAAAAAACAGAAACAAAAACAGCTTTTTGTGAACTTCTGCAGAGTGTGATCTTCTGAGCCACTTCTCTTACATGTTGGGTACAAAATTCTGAAACTACCTAAACTTGGAATTCAGAAGATTAATTGATTACAACCGAAGCAATGCCCTCTGAATCTGGGTGCAACCAAATAGGACTGTTTCACTGTCTTTGGTGCTATCTTAGGTGCCTTGCCTTGTCCGTCCCTACAACAGTATAATTCTATATACTAAAACATTGTTGATGTTTTCATGAAATGAAAAACGGATGTGATTAATTGTGTAATGGTGCATATGTTACCCAGAATGCTCTATCATGACGCAGGTTCATTTGAAGATCGAATAGGTGGGACATACAACCCGGTTTCACTGGGAACATATGTCCCTCACTTTAGCCATCCTATAAAGAATAGGAGTTGCCACAAGGGTGGGCACAGGAACCACTGCCCTGGTCCATGGGACACAACAAATGACCCAGTTAGAAGCAGAAATAGACCAAAACTTAAATATATTAGAAACCTCCATAACAGCTTTGCAGGAATCTTTAACCTCTCTCTCTGAAGTTCTTTTACAGAACAGTTGAGGGTTGGACCTCCTCTTCATGAGTGAAAGGGACCTTTGTGCTGCATTGAGGGAAGAATGTTGTGTGAAGTTGTCAGAAGCCAGTGGTGAGCTACTACCTGCTCTATCAGGAAAGGCCCCTCTTCTTAGCTTTCCTGTCTTTTGGCCATCCTCACATCAGTAGGTACCAAGAAAGACAGACTCTGTCCTTGGTAAATCCAAAAAAAGTGAGACCACTGGGACTGGGACTGGGACTGGCTGTGCTTGCCTGGCTTTCTGAATCCCACGTTTAGAGAGTTCCATCACCCAGGACGTTATGTGAGGTAACCTCAATCAGGAAGTGAATGAAGTCACTGCCTTGGCAACCACTTTGTCCTAAGAGTTGCTTCCAAGGGTCCCATGAGATGGAGGGTGCCCCTACTTCCTGTGACATTTTCACACGTTGGAATGGTATATCAACCATAGGCACCCGAGAACAGCTCTCCACACAGGCCTGGTTTGGTCAATCTTCTCTACATTAAGATGAAAGAGGCTGATAAAGACACATCCCTTCATTCTGACCAGGTTGTTTACCATGGAAGTTAAGTTTTCCTCCCTCAGGTCCTTCATAGCTGCCTACAACTTCTCCAGAAATCATTTCTGCATGGTCCTTTGAGGATCTCAGCAGGTTGAAGATCCCCTACATTCCTGTAGTGTAAGACCAACTTTTTCCCTGCTATTCTGTAAAGTTACATTGAGGGAACAGTGTATGGTTAGGGTAATAACAGGTTTTATTTGGGATAGGAATCATTCTGCTGGATGAATAATGGTATTGGGAACCTGTGATATTTACAAGAATATATAGGTGAAATATAACTATAAAAACAGAAATCTAGGTAAGATTTGAAGCCCAGAAGAGCATTGAGCCCTTGATTGGGATACTTAGCTTTTAAATATCTTCTAAACAGATGTCTCAGATAAATCGATATACAATGGCATAGGACCTTGAAAATTGGATGATTGAATGTAGAAGAAAACATCCACTCATATAGGCATAGTTGGTAGGATTAGGAAGATAGTCAGTAGGTTTAGGAAGAAAAGTGAGTATAGGATTTGGACAAAAAGTTCTTTAGCAATAGGGTTTGCGGTAGAGAGTGAATGTAAATGTCACCACATGTGAAGAGTCAGACACAATGATGAACTGGGGAAAATATATGGGGAAGCAGATATCAATGGAGATATTAAGAAATCAGGCAAAGTATAAATTGAGTGATAGGATTAGACATTTTCAACAGGGTAGAGGTTGAGTATAAAATCTTAGAAAGAATCAAATATTTAGTCACCAATAGGATTGACATTTGAGAGAATTAGGCAATCTGGACATGGATATTGTTAGTAATCCATGCACACTTTCCATTTAGGCTTTGGCACAGTCATAAGTGTGAACTTTGCATTTTGTTTCCAGAATATTACTGTGATAAAGTGCATATGTAGATCAGGTGACATGAGTATTTCTTCCACCATTTCTGTGGGCAATATTTTGAAGGTGTATAAATTAGTATAGGGTGTACAAATAGGTGTTCCCTGTGTCTAGGAATATAGATAAAATGAATGAATAGACCATACTGTGAATAAATAATATTACTGGTTCCAACTTTAAATATTGGATTGAATTGATATTTACAAATTTACAGGAAATCTTATATTGAGATGCATACATTCATTACAACCATTTATACATCTAATGGTAATATTAGGTTTATGGTTTATCATGAAGAGTGTGTGAGTTTTGCTTTAAAAGTGATTATTGAAATCTAAAATAAAATGAAGTATCATGAAAAGACCAGTCAAAAAACATAGAGGAATACTTGTGTACTGAAGCAAGAAGTGATTAAAAGTGAAACAAAAGCCTATCAATTTGCAAAATTGTGAATGAAATATATATCCTATGATGTGCATAAACTGAAGAAATAGTCATGTAACAGTGTTGAATAAAAATGAAGGTCAAAATACACATCATGTCCCATAGGAATCTACTTGCATTGATGTTAAAGTGGGTCAGTTACTGTAGAAAAATTAAGACTTCTATGCACCATTCACTGAATTTTGATTTCAGTACTAGGATACAATATGTATTTAAGGTGGATGAATATTTCTGAAAATAACTTTGTGAACATTTGGTTATAAATCCACATTCATGAATATGAATGCATTTAGGGATTGTATAATAAGACACATATATTTTACATTCTGAAAAATCTGGAGAGTGTGTGTGTGTATGTATGTGTATATATATATATATATATATATATATATATATATATATATATGTATATATATATATATATGTATATATATATATATATATATATAGAGAGAGAGAGAGAGAGAGAGAGAGAGGCATTAAAAGGTAGCAATATATATGCCAATCGAAATTCATCATGAAATATATAACATCCACAGATCCAAAACTATTCATTTTACTGAACATGGATTTATGTATTATATTGTTCAACAAGGAAGCTCACCCATAGTTTTAATTTTCAATTCCAACAACGTTTAGGAGGAGTGACCTCTTCTAAAAATTTGTATCTGCCAAGTCAGCCATCTAACAAAAATGTACATGTGATACCAGGTAGGATTCTATATGTACATACAAAAATACATGTGCTGAATAGGCTACAGATAAAGGGAGATAGGAATTCACATATTTGTTAACTATAAATCACATGGAGAACTATTTCAATTTAAAATTGACTAGATTTATAACACCTACCCTTTATCATGCAAAAGGTAAATCCAACTATACACCATGCCTCTCTAAACTCCTTGTATTTCTATTCTGTTTGGGTTCTTTTTCTCCATCACTTTAGGATTGCTGCAATCTGGCTGGGCACAATTCAGGAGCCACTTGTCAAAAGAAACTAACCTTACTTTTAGAACCACACATGACTAAAAATTAGCTCCTCGGGAAAAACCCTCAGAGCCCAACTGCCACTACTGGCTTCCCACAAGCTCTCAACCTCCACACTCCTTCTCTTGAGGTCGATTGGCTGGGTCGTGTGGGCAGAGCCCAAAAAGTCCCACAATGAGCAGCTCCGTTGTCTGAAAGGGTGGGGAAACAGCCCAATGGCATTACCACAGAGGAGCCAATCAGCTAGATATTGCTGGGGCTGCTGTGAGCCAATCATCAGCTTGCAGTCTGAAAGGGTGGGGAAACTGCTCAATGAGCATCTCCAATGAGCATCACCGCAGAGGAGCCAATTAGCTTGATGTTGCTGGGGCCGCTGTTAGCCAATCATCAGCTGGCAGTCTGAAAGTTTGTTTGGCCCTTGGGCTGTGCCTCTCAACACCTCCCCCTCTCTGTTTAAAGAACAAGCATGTGGCTTAGGGACCATGCCTGCCTTAGGTTGTCCAATAGTACATATGGTGCTTACCCATTATCGAATGAGCTGACCTCAAGGTATCAGCCTCCAGTCTTAGATTGGTACCATTGCAATTGGATCTTACCCGTCACTAGCTACAGGTCCAGTATACAGTCACACCTGTGGAGAGGTCTTTGTGCCAGCGGGGGGTGAGGTTCTTTGTCTCACCTCTGTTGGCCCCCAAATTTTAGCTGAACGACCATGACAGCAGAAGGGAGGAAGATACACCAAGCCAATTGACGGCTCCTTTTGGAAAAATTGTACCACCGATGACATCATCAGCAAAAATACCCCAACACTACCACAAGTCAATTCACCAACATATTGTTCACAATGCATGCAGGTGAGTTCACAATGCATACAGGTGATACATAGTCCAGGCAAGTTCTGCAAGCAGTTCAGTGATGGCTATTGCAGAAGCTGTAGATTGGTTTTATCTTTGTCTTTACAGGCACTGGGATGAAGATAGGAATTTTGGCAATAATGGCCAAAGAAAAATTATGTAACATTCCAGAAGGTACTAAAAGAAAACAATTTTCTTAACAATTTACATTGTCTTGAAGAGAATTATTAAATATAATGAAAAGAAATTGTGAAAGTAAACAAACAGATCTGTTAACCTCCTTTTTTGTACACATTTTAAAACAATCCTCAACAGGTGTTTACCCAATTTAAATTAAAACATTTACATCAAGTGTATAAAAATATATTTGGATCCATTTTTTCATGAGCGCTCATCATATATGATATATGGACATACGTACATTCAAACATATAACAAAAAACACAAGTGTGCACACGTAATATAATACATACAACACATAACATAAGAGTAAAGGCCTTATAACATTTTACAGGTGAAATCTCCATTGCAATGTCTAAAAACTCTATAGTCCAAAAATAGAACTGATCAGCAAAACATTAACCTAGGTTTGTATGAGCTCAAAAAACAAAATAGAACTTCATGACATGGGAAAGGGTAATAATAAAATAGATATTGAAAAAAGCATCCTGGATTTGTCACAGATGTAAGAATAGCCAAACTGGAGTTCTGGATATCAGCTGTTATGGATTTGAGCCAAATCATATTCTTTTAATCTGTAGAAATCGCTTTAGTTAGTCTCTCTGGAATCCAAATCGGCTGCTGTTCTCCCTGTGGAAACACACAAACAGACCTCCAACTCCAGACAATTACTGGGTCAGGACATTTCCATTGTCCTGTTAGAATATCCTTCCAAAGTACCTTGGGCTTATGTACATTTTTTGGACACATATGCCTTTCCACAGGACTAAGCCCTGATGAATCCAAATTTCCAAAGTTTAGAGTAAAAAGGGTTATTTTAAGTTTATCTTTGGGGAATATATACCCCTTCCCAATTCCTTTTTTTTCGTTTAATTAGTACGTTTTAATAGTTTGATGAGCTCATTTAACTATGCCTTGTCCCTGCGGATTGTATGGGATTCCTATTATATGAGTAATGCAAAATGATGAGCAAAATTCTTTAAAGGAGGTAAAAGTATAACCAGGGGCAACATCTGTTTTTAACTGTTTTGGAATGCCCACAGTGGCAAAATTTTGTAAGCAATGAGCTATAACATCTTTAGTTTTTTTTCTCCGGCATGAAGGGAGTCCATCAAAAATTCAGAAGAAGTATCAACTGTAACATGCAAATATTTTAATTTTCCAAATTCTGGCAAGTTTGTGACGTCCATCTGCCAAATATGGTTAGGTATCAATCCTCTAGGATTGACTCCAAGATTAACTTGTGGTAAAATGGTCACACAATTTTGACATTGTTTTATTATTTGTCTAGCTTGTTCCTTAGTTATTTTAAAGCGCTTATGTATAGTATTAGCATTGACATGGAATTTTTTATGAAAATTTGTAGCTTCTTCTACTGTAGAGAAAATATGTATGTCATGCGTAGTTTTATCTGCTAAATCACTACCCAAACTAAGGGCTCCAGGCAATCCTGTATATGTCCTGATATGCCCTATAAAGGACGGATCTTTTCTGTCCCAGATTAGACTTTGTATAGTGGAAAGAAAAGAGAAAACAGGAGAGGAAGGGGAAATTTGTTTCTTCCTAAGATTATATATTCAAACTCAACCCTGTTGAAAATGCATAATCATATCACTCACTTTATACTTAGCCTGATTTCATAATGTCTCTAAAGATATGTGGTTTCCTGCATATTTTCACCAGTTCACCATTGTGACTGACCCTTCACATGAACTTATGTTCACTTTCACTCTCTAACCACAACCCTAATGCTCCAGAACTTTTGTTCCAAATCCTATACTCACTCTTCTTCCTAAACCAACTCTGTACCTAATTCTACCTACTATCCGTTTTTGACTGGATGTTCTCTTCAACATTCAATCATCCAAGCTACAAGGTCCGATGCCATTGTATATCTATTTATCTGAGACATCTGTACACAATGTAAATCAAAGTTAAGTATCCCAATCAAGGGCCCAATGCCCTTCTGGGCTTCAAAATTACCTAGATTTCGGTTTTCATTCATATATTTAACCTCTATATTTTTATAAATATCTCAGGTTCCCAATACCATTATTCATCCCGCAGGATTATTCCTAACTCAAATCAAACATTTTATTAGCCCTAAGAATACACTGTTCTATCAACCTAAATTTAAAGAAAAGCAGGGACAGAGTTGGTCTTACAATACAGGAATGTAGGGGATCTTCCACCTGCTGAGAACCTCCAAAGTCCATGCAGAAATGAATCCTGGAGAAGATATAGTCAGCTATGAAGGATCTGCGAGAGCAAAAGTCATCTTCCATGGCAATCACCCTGGTCAGGATGAAGGGATTAGTCTGAATCAGCCTCTCTCTTCTTAATGTAGAGGAGATTGACCAAACCAGGCCTGTGTGGATAGCTATTCCCGGGTTCCTAAGGTTGACATACCATTCTAACTTGTGAAAGTTTCAAAGGAAGTAGGGGAAGCCTCCATCTAATGGGACACTTGGAAGCAACTATTAGGAAAAAATGGTTTACAAGGCAGTGAATTTATTCAGTTCCTGAAGGGAGTGACCTCACCTCACTTTCTTGGTGATGGATCTCTCTGAACTTGGGATACTGGAAACCAGGCACATAGAGCCAGTCCCAGTCCCAGTCCCAATGGGCTCACTTGTTTGGATTTACCAAGACAGAGTCAGTCTTTCTTTGTACCTACTGATGTTAGGATGGCAAAAGCAAGGAGAGCTCTGAAGAAGGGCCTTTCCTGAGAAAGCAGGTAGTGGCTAAACACTAGCTTCTGACAACTTAACAGAGTTGGTCAAGGAGAACAGACCTGAGACAGGACAGGACTTTTCAGGGGAAAATTGTATGGCCCACCAGTCAGAGGACACTCCCTAGAGTCACAGACCTACTTGGGGGAAGGAGGTGCCAATATGGGTGTGGTTTTGGGTTTATGATTTTGTCTCATGTTCTGAGAATAGGTAGGAAAGGTGGTTTGTTTTTTTGGGTTGAACTGTTTCTAGTAAGACGTTTGACAAGGCGAGTGTTTCTATGTCTGTGTATCCCACTATGTCCGTGGTTGTAGACATTAGAAAAGAGAATGCATCAATGGATTTGTCCTGTCTTGTAGAAAGCTTCCCAGCATTCATCCTGCCCAATTAATGAATGGATTGCAGCTTTCCTTAAGGATGGGCAACACCAACGATCTTAGTAATTTCCAATTTTCTTTCTGAATTCTGGCCAATCTCCAGAATAGGCTCATGGTTTTGTGTCCAAGATATGTACCACCTCCAAGATCTGTGACATGGCCATGTACTGGATAGATGAAGGGAATGGCGAGCATCTCAGAAAACACAGATATCAGTGTGACCAGTAAACTCTCAGTGGAGAAACCCTTCTTTGAGCCTTTTGCTTACATAATGTTCTGTTGCCTTGAATGTCAAGAAGTTCTTTGTTTCGGACCACCCCTTTGTGAAGCCTGAAGAAAACAGTTTTCAGATGGAAATGAATGGGCATAACCTGTGGCTCTTTGCTTAATTGCTTTAGAAATGGATGTGTCTGAATCCAACTCTATGCCCTGTGTGAGGCTGTGTCTTAGATTCTCTGCAACTGATAGATCTAAAGAATGATCCCATGTGTGCATCCAAAACCAAAATGGCCAAAAGAGTAGTCATTGTGGGTGAAGTTTCTCTCCTTCCTCTGTTAGGTTCTTGACGTCCATCAAGTGAGAATTGGGATCCTTTGGGTCAAATGAGTTTTTCAAAGCACTGCAGATGTGGTTGGGTTTTCTTATGACTGAAATTCACATAAAGAATCTACACCTGACAGTCAGTAGGCCTCAAATTGCAGAAGAAGATCAGTATTAATGGCAGGCGTATTTGATCAATCCTGGTTCACTGGAAGGGTTTCCAGGCCACCCTGACTTTAGGCAAATTAGTGGCAAGGGAGTATGTTTTGGACACTGTCTTGGGCTATGCCCCTCATGGAAACGTCCAGGCAGAGGTTATGATGAGTGTCTATATGGAAGAAGATGAGGGCCATTGGGGAGTGTTTTGGTTTTAATTGTGGTCATTTGTGTGGCATTTGCAAGAGATGACTGGGTCCACCTGGGCTTGAACTCTGGTGTGATTCCCCTTAGAGACTGAGTTCTGGAACTGAGCTCAGAGAAGTATTGCCATTAATTGTGTTGGGATTTTATGAGACAACGCATAAGAGTCGCCCTTTAAACTGAGATCTAGCATTGAAGTGCTCTGTCCCATAATGAAAGATCCACAAACAGTGAAAGCAACGACACATGAAACAGACAAGACAAGACAATAAAGACAGGCAATGGACGTCCAACACTGAGATCAGGACTGAGTAGCCGGCAATAACCAATGGGCTGGCAATACCGAATCCAAAACAAAATATCACTGAGTCGAGGAATCTATTATAACTAAATTTCCCAAGTCCTCTGGGGCGTCCTCCAGGAACGTGGCCTGTGGCTCTGTGACACGTCTGTCAGCCACTGTCGGAGAGAGCTCACACTCTTCATCAATAGCCATTTTTCCAAGTCCTAACCTGAAACCTGAAACCAGGAATAGGAGACTTACTTACCCCAAGAGTAGCCCGTTGGGGTCTCTCATCCGCCGCTGCCAGATATCAGTGGAAACTTCATGTGTAAAGGTCGGGCGTGCATTGGAGGAAGAGACCACCAAGAAACTGACTCATGAAACAGCAAAGGGTTTATTGGAGTTCCAGCTTGCTGGGGCTCAGAGCTCACTTGAATACAGCAGAGAGCCCTGAGAAGAGCTTGAGCAGAGCTTATATACTTTCCTTGCCGAGGGCAAGGAGGGAAGTTTATTGATGGGTCAGTGGGAGTGGGCAGTTTGCATGCAACCAGGTGAGAGAGTAAATTCTGCAGTTTGAAAACTGGGGACAGCACATTCTGGGAACAAGATTAGCAAACAGTTCTCAAGATTTCAACAGTGTTTTGTTAAGCATAGAGAAAAACAGGAAGTGACAAGTACCTATTTAATTAACCATTCAATAACAACTATACCTTTTTAAATGGATGTTCTCATCTACATTCAATTTTCCAAGGTACAGGGTCCTATGACATTGTATATCAATTTACCTGAGACATCTGTGCAGAACGTAATTCAATGCTAAGTATCCCAATTAAGGGCCCAATGCCATTCTGGGATTCAAATCTTACTTAGATTTCTGTTTTCCTACATATATTTCAACTATATATTCTTATACATATCGCAGCTTCTCAATAGAATTATTCATAAACAGAATGATTCCTAACCCAAATCAAACATGTTATTAACCCTAACCCTACAGTGTTCCCTCAATCTAACTTTAAAGAAGAGCACGGACAGAGTTGGTCTTATAATACAGGAATGTAGGGGATCTTTCACCTGCTGAGAACCTCAAAGGTCCATGGAGAAATAAGCCATGGAGAAGATGTAGGCAGCTATGAAGGACCTGAGACAGCAAAAGTCATCTTCCATGGCAAACAACCTGGTCAGGATGAAGGGATGTCTCTGAATCTGCCACTCACACCCTGTGAACTGCGCCACTTCACAGGTGAATAACGAGTTAGAACGACAAAAAATTATCTTGTTAGGATCTTACAGAAAAATGAGTGTGCACCGAAACCTAGAAGAATGATTTCCACCAATGAGGTCCAGTAATTGAGTCTCAAACACGAGCCAAATGTGCGACCGGAGATCTGGGCTGACAAATCTGTGTGGCCTGCCCCGTGGCTAGAGACAGCAGGGCACCACCTAGAAGCGACCAGCCGGCAGAGAGAAACGTTGCTGCAGATTCTGTGGAATCCTGCTGGCTGACCTCCAACTGAGCCCCGGGCTGAGTTTGGGATTTCAGACGGGGAAGGAAGTTCTACAGTTCTATCCCCCCACAATAAAAACTCCACCAAGGAAACCAACGGCCACCATCTTGGAGAGCAGAAGTAACCACCGCCACTCTCCAACAGACTGCAACAATAAAACAGGTTTGTGTTACTCAGCTCATCTCCCATACAGCAGGGAATTCACATAAAATCTCTCTTAGGCTTTCCATTGGAGAGATTATCAGAGAGAGCCTGCATAAAGACGTCGGGAAAACTAGAGGCACCTGACCTTCAACTTCCCCTCCCATCAGAGGCGAAAACGAAACCTGTCTAGCCAGAGCTGGGAGAGGGGCAAGAGGAAAAAATCAAAACAATAGAGTGCCGGGGTTCCCCATAGACACCATCCACACCCAAGAAACGGCAGGCCCATAGGACAGTATGAGCTGCTGAGAGGCATCACTCAGGGGAAATCTGGTCTATCACGAGAAACCAGGACTAGCAGGAGATAACTGGGCGGCTGGAGAACGCCCGCCCACTGGTCACAAACAGCCCGCTGGCTGCACGTGCAACTGGGTGGCTAGAGATCTCCCGCCCACCAGTGACAGCCCACCCGCTGACTTTGTGACTGGACAGCTGGAGACCGCCCGCCCGCCGGCGACCGGGAGTTGAAAACAAACAGAGACTGATCAGTCCCAGCCCACTCCCATTTGAACACCCTGGCAAGGAGCCTGGGGCCCACCATAGCAGACAGGTGACATCACTGGAGCTCGGCCATCGCAATTCCTTCCAAGCAGAATTCACTTTAGCAGGCATAGTCTACCAACACAAAGGAGAGACAACAGATATATTAAACCAAAACAAATCTATAGAATAGAGCAGAAAAACAGCAATCAAATAGAGATGGAAAACAACGTGAACATCATGAAAAAACAAAGGAAAAAAATGTGTACAAACAATGCAGGACAACTTAATTCTACAGGAGGACCTAGAATCATCAGAAACAGGGATAGGGAAAAAAACTCAAGGCTTACCTAACTCAGATGGAAAGGGATATTAGAGAATACATGAATCAGCAAGTCCTAGCAATAAAAGTATATTTTGAAAATGAATTAAACAAATTCAAATGGCAAAGAACAAGCTTTACCAGGAGATAGAAATCTTAAAAAACATCAAACAGTAATCCTAGAAATGCAGGAAACTATTAATTAAAACTCAAACGAGAATATTACAAATAGACTAGATCAAATAGAAGTCAGAACATCAGATAATGACGACAACGTTTATCAACTTGAAAAGAATATAGTCAACACAGAAAAGATGCTTAAGTCCCAAGAGCAGTCTATTCAAAAGATATGGGATGTCATAAAAAAAACAAATTTCACAGTCATCGGGATAGAAGAAGCCATAGAGATTCAAACCGAAAGAATGGACAACATATTAAATGAAATAATTCTAGAAAACTTCCCAGAGATGAAAGATGGAATGGATTGCTAAATCCTTGAAGCCTACAGGACCCCAAACATTCAAAACCATAATAGACCAACTCCAAGACATATAATTATGAAGATAGCCAACATACAGAACAAGGAGAGAATATTAAAAGCTACGAGAGAAAGGAGGCGGATTACATTCAGGGGTAAACCAATTAGATTAACGACTGATTTTTCATCACAAACTTTGAAAGTGAGAAGATCCTGGAACAATGTATTTCAAACACTGAAAAATAATGAATTCCAACAAAGAATACTGTATCCAGCAAAATTAAGCTTCAGATTTGACAATAAAATTAAAATCTTTCACAATGAATAAATACTAAAAGAATTCACACCCATAACACCAGCACTACAAAGGATTTTGGGCAAAATACTACAAGAAGAAGAATTGAAAAATAGTGCCCCAAACTAACAGTGGGAGGTATCTCAGTAAAGAGGGAGGAAAATAACCAAAGAGTAAAAACTAGCCAAACTAAAATAAATAAATAAATTAACATGAATGGATGTACAAATCATATTTCAATTGTAACCTTAAATGTTAATGGCCTAAACTCACCATTCAAGAGACATAGGGTAGTAACCTGGATCAAAAAAACAAATCCAACAATATGCTGCCTTCAGGAGACTCATATGATAGGTAAAGACAAACACAGGCTGAAAGTAAAAGGTTGGGAAAAATCATACCACGCACAGGGCACACGGAAGCAAGCAGGAGTGGCCAAACGCATATCAAATACAATCAACTTCAAACCTACGTTAATCAAAAGGGATAAAGAAGGACACTATATAACGTTAAAAGGAACCATCCACCAACATAACATAACAATTACCAATTTGTATGCAGCAAACAAATGAGCTGCCACACTCATAAAACAAACTCTTCTCAAGTTCAAGAGTCAAATAGACTACAACATAATAATTATAGGTGACGTCAACAGACCGTTCTCACCATTAGACACATCCTCTAGACAAAAACTGAATAAAGAAACTATAGAACTCAACAGCACAATCAATAACCTAGACTTAACCGACATATATAGAATATATCAACCATCATCAAGTGGATACACCTTCTTATCAGCAGCAGATGGATCCTACTCAAAGATAGACCATATATTAGGTCATAGGGCAACTCTTAGTAAATATAAAGGCGTGGAGATAATACCATGCACCATATCAGATCATAATGAAATGAAACTGGAAATCAATGATAAAAGAAGGAAGGAAAAATCCTACATCACATGGAAAATGAACAATATTCTACTGAATGATCAATGGGTTACAGAAGACATTAAGGAGGAGACAAAAAAATTCTTAGAGACAAATGACCATACAGACACAACCTACTGTAATCTATGGGACACAATGAAAGCAGTTTTAAGAGGAAAATTCATTTCTTGGAGTTCTTTCCTCAAAAAAAGAAAAAAAAAACAACAAATAAATGAACTCACACTACACCTCAAAAACCTAGAAAAGGAAGAGCAAAACAACAGCAAATGTAGTAGACGACATTAAAATAAGAGCAGAAATCAACGAAATTGAAACAAAAAATCATTGAAAAAATTGATAAACTAAAAGTTGGTTCTATGAAAAAATAAATAAGATTGACAGGCCCTTAGCCATGATAACGAAGAGAAGAAGAGAGAGAACTCAAATTATTAACATAGGGGGTGAAAAATGCAATACCACAACAGACACTACAGAAATATAGAAGATAATTAGAAAGTATTTTGAAACCCTATATTCCAATAAAATAGAAGATAGTGAAGATATCAATAAATTTCTTAAGTCATACGATCTGCCCAGATTGAGTCAGGAAGACACACACAATTTAAACAGACCAATGACAAAGGAAGAAATAGAAGAAGCCATCAAAAGATAACCAACGAAAAAAAGCCCTGGACTGGATGGGTAAACAGCGGAGTTCTACAAAACCTTCAAAGAAGAATTAATACTGATTCTTTTCAAGCTCTTTCAAGAAATAGAAAAAGAAGGAGCTCTTTCAAATTCATTCTATGAGGCCAAAATCACCCTGATCTTGAAATCAGACTAAGACACTTCAAAGAAACAAAACTACAGACCAATATCTCTAATGAACTTGGATACAAAAATTCTCAATAAAATCCTGATGAATCGAATACAAAAGCATATCAAAAAAAATTGTGCACCATGATCAAGTAGGATTCACCCCTGGGATGCAAGGCTGGTTCAATATACGGAAATCAATAAATACTATTCACCACATCAATAGACTTAAAGACAAGAACCATATGATCATCTCGATAGATGCAGAAAAAAACATTTGACAAAGTACAGCATCCCTTTATGTTCAAAACACTAGAAAAACTAATGATAACAGGAACTTACCTCAACATTGTAAAAGCTATATATGCTAAACCTCAGGCTAGCATCATCCTAAATGGAGAAAAACTGAAGGGATTGCCTCTAAAATCTGGAACAAGACAGGGATGCCCTCTATCACCACTTCTATTCAATTTAGTTCTTGAAATTCTAGCCAGAGCAATTAGACAATAGAAATTAAAGGCATAAAAATAGGAAAACAAGAACTTAAATTATCACTATTTGTGGATGACATGATAATATATATAACAGACCCAAAAGGGTCTACAAAGAAACTGCTAGAGATAATAAATGAATTAAGCAAAGTGGCAGGATATAAAATCAACACGCATAAATCAAAGGCATTTATGTATATCAGGAGTAAAACTTCTGAAATGGAAAGGAGAAAAACCACTCCATTCACAATATCCTCAAAGAAAATAAGATACTTGGAAATCAACCTAACAAAGGAGGTGAAAGCTTTATATAATGAAAACTACAGAACCCTAAAGAGAGAGATATAAGAAGATCTTAGAAGATGGAAAAATGTACCATGTTCATGGATAGGCAGAACTAACATCATCAAAATGGTGATATTACCCAAAGTTCTCTACAGGTTAAAATGGATGCCAATCAAAATCCCAATGGCATTTCTTGTAGAAATGATAAAGCAATCATGAAATTCATATGGAAAAACAAAAGACCCAGAATAGCAAAAGCAATTCTAAGCAGGAATTTGAATCTGGAGGTATAGCGATACCAGAGTTCAAACTGTACTACAAAGCAATAGTTATAAAAGCAGCGTGGTACTGGTACCAAAACAGGCAGGTGGATCAGTGGTAGAGAATAGAGGACACAGAAATCAATCCACAAAATTACAACATTCTTATATATGATAAAGAGGCTAAAAGCATATTGGGAGATGGATAGCATCTTCAACAAATGGTACTGGGAAAATTGGAAATCCATATGCACCAAAATGAAACTGAATCCCTTTCTCTCGCCATGCACAAAAGCTAACTCAAAATGGATCAAGGAGCTAGTGATGAAATCAGAGACACTGCATGTGATAGAAGAAAAAGATGGCTATGATCTACATACTGTGGGGTCGGGCTCCAAATTCATTAATAGGACACCCATAGCCCAAGAGTTAATAACAACAATAAACAAATGGGACTTACTTAAACTAAAAAGTTTTTTCTCTGCAAGAGAAACAATAAGAGAGGTAAATAGAGAGTCTACATCCTGGGAACAATTTTTTACCCCTCACACTTCAGATAGAGCCCTAATATCCAGAATATACAAAGAACTCAAAAAATTAAACAATAAGATAACAAATAACCCAATCAACAAATGGGCCAAGGACCTGAACAGACACTTCAGAGAGGAGGACATACAATCAATCAACAAGTACATAAAAAAAATGCTCACCATCTCTAGCAGTCAGAGAAATGCAAATCAAAACCACCCTAAGATACCATCTCACTCCAGTAAGATTAGCAGCCATTATGAAGTCAAACAACAATAAGTGTTGGCGAGGATGTGGAGAAAAGGGTACACTTGTACACTACTGGTGGTACTGAAAATTCATAAGGCCAATTTGTAAAGCAGTATGGAGATTTCTTGGAAAGCTGGGAATGAATGCACCATTTGACCCAGCTATCACCCTTCTCGGACTAGAGGGTCTTAACAGAGCGTACTATAGGGATACTGCCACATCAATGATCATAGTGCCACAATTCACAATAGCTAGACTGTGGAACCAACCTAGATGTCCTTCAATAGATGAACGGTTAAAAAACTGTGGCATCTATACACAATGGAGTATTACTCAGCACTAAAAAATGGCAAAATCATAGACTTTGCAAGGAAATGGATGGCATTAGAGCAGATTATGCTAAGCTAAGCTAACCAATCCTTAAAAAAAATGCCAAATGACTTCTTTGATATAAAGAGAGCACCTAAGAACAGAACAGGGAGGAAGAGCATGAGAAAAAGATTAACATTAAACAAAGACGAGTGGGGGGATAGAAAGGGGGAGAGAAGGGAAAGCATATGGAAATGGTAGGAGACCCTCAATGTTACACAAAATTACATATAAGAGGTTGTGAGGGGAAATGGGGGGAAAACAATGGAGAGAATTGAACAACAGCAGATGAGGTAGAGAGGAAAGATGGGAGGGGAGGTGAGGGGGGATAGTAGGGGATAGAAAGGTAGCAGAATACAACATCACTATTATGCCATTATGTACAAATGTGAATGTGTAACCAATGTGCTTCTACAATTCGTATTTGGGGAAAAATGGGAGTTCATAACCCAATTGAGTCAAATGTATGAAAGATAATATATCATGAGTTTTGTAAAGTTTTGAACAATCAATAAAAATAAATAAATAAATAAAGGTTTAAAATTGAGTGGCAAGAAATCAGCTAAAAAAGTGTTGAGATGCATTCATTTTGCTAAGCAGAAACTTTGTTTTGTGTAGTTGTATCTATCACAAATTTATTTTACCAGAAAACTGGCTTTTGAAAATACACTTAATTGAGATTAAAGGATAATCCACCTACCTTCATGAAAAATTCATAGCATTTCCTATATTTTTCATATTTCATTTTTTGGTAAATATTTTGTCATGGACCAGGTCTAGTCTTAGGCTATTCTTTCAGAATACTGCCTCATCTGATAAGTTGGTACAATGTGTTGGATTGTTCTTTTCATCTTTTATTTAATAGTTTCTAGCTGATAATGTGTATTTTTCATTATCTTTATTTGGACATACATACCCAACGATATCTTTGCATTTTATGTTTTACTGGGAAGAGACTCATCAAAAGCTCTGTATTATATGTATCAACAATCAAACATTTAGAGCATGCAATTATTCTTAATTTTGCATGAAAATATCTTTGTACCATTTACTTATAAAAATTTAGAACTATTAATAATGTCCCTACTGTAATAAGTAACTAATTACCAGAAAAATTAAACAATTCACTTTATATCAATTATGAATATGAAAAGTACTAAAATAAGTATTTGGCAATTAATACATAATTGATAGAAATTGAAATCATAAGAAAGCCATTTAAAATGTCAGTGCATATGGTCCTTAAATAATAGGTTGTTCAAAAAAATTTCTCTAATTCATAAGATATAATATGCCATATTACAGCGTAACGTGATAAAAAAAAATTATCAATATTGATAATAAAGAATGATACCTTTTTTCTTAAATATGTTTATTTGATTTTCATTGTAAGATGTTAATTCTGGAAGACTTCAGGATTAAGAAAGTCTTGGTGTATATTATTTCTAACAGGCTAATCAAAGTACTTTTAAATATATATGTATATATATATATATATATATATATTTATATACATAATATATGTAATGCATATGCATGAATATAGACACATATGTATAATAAATGTATTGTAATATATCTATCAGGTGATTATAATTATTAAATTTAAAAAAAAATAGTGACTATAAAAAACAGTCTCAAATTTAAATTTCATAGCATACAACTGTTTGTAATGCCATGAGAGAAAAATAGATATGGAGGAAAAACGAAAAAGGAAGAGAGAGAAGGGGAAAAATGAGGAAGAAAGTGAGTAAAGAAGAGGGAGAGGCGTGTTCGATGTTAAGACAAAAGTGGAGCGGCTGGGTTTGTGATTCAGTGTTAACATGTTTGCCTAGTATGTGTGAGGAACTGGGTTCTATTCTCAGCACCACATAAACAAATAAAAATAATGAAGATCCATCAACAACTTAAAAAATAAAAAATAAAAAACTAGAAATATTACTAAAATCCCAAGCATTTATGAATGTTAAATAATAAAATATATGTTACATAGCCTTATGTAATTTCTAGACTCCCCAAAAGAGTCATTAAATGTAAGATTATTAGTGCTATAACTAAAAATCCATTGCTCTTTCCTCTACATTCTGTGGCATTCTAGTGCTAAAATAAATTGTAGTATAACACCAAAAAAAAAAAAAAATCCTAATATTTCTACAGTAACTGACCCAGTTTAACATCAATGCAAGTAGATTCCTATGGGACATGATATGTACTTTGAAGTTTATTTTTATTCAACACTGGTACATTTCTATTTCTTGAGTTTATGCACATTATAGGATATATATTTCATCAACACGTTCACAAATTTATAGGCATTTATTTCACTTTCAATCACTTCCTGCTTCAGAAAACATGTATTCCTCCGTTTCTGACTGGTCTTTTCTTGAAACTTCTTTCCAAACACATTATTTTCGATTTCCATTATCACATTTGAAGCAAAACTCACACACCCCTCATAATAAACCATAACCCTAATATTACCATTAGATGTACAACTGGTTGGAATGAATGATTGTATATCAATATAAGATTTCTTACTTAGTTTCAGATATCAATTCAATCCATTATTTAAAGTGGAACCAGTTATATTATTTATTCACAATGTGGTATTTTCATGCATTATCTCTATATTCATAGACACAGGGTACACCTCTTTGTACCCCCAACACTAATTTATACGTCTTCAAAATATTGCTCCCAGGAATGTTGGAAGAAATACCCATGTCACCTGATCTACATATGCATTTTATCACTGAAATATTCTGGACACAAAAAAGCAAAGGTCACACTTATGATTGTATCAAAGCTAAATGAAAAGTGAACATGGATTACTAAAAACATCCATGTCCAGGTTGCCTAATGCTCTCAAATGAAAATCCTATTGGTAACTACAAATTAGTTTCTTCCAAAGATTATATATTCAAACTCAACCCTGTTGAAAATGTCTAATCCTCTCACTCACTTTATACTTTGCCTGTTTTTGTAATGTCTCTATTGGTATCTGCTTTTCCACAGTTCATCATTGTGACTAAATCTTCACATGTTCTGAAACTTACATTCACACTCTAATCGAAATCCTATTGCTAAAGAACTTTTGGTCCAAATCCTATATTCACTCTTCTTCTTAAAACCTACCTACTATCTTCCTAATCCTACCGACTATCACTTTTTGACTGGAGGTTCTCTTCTACATTCAATCATCCAGTTACAAGGTCTTATGCCATTGTATATCGATTTCTCTGAGACATTTTTGCAGAATGTAATTCAATGATAGGTATCCCAATCAAGGGCCCAATGATTTCTGGGCTTCAAATCTTACTTAGATTTCTGTTTATGTACATATATTTCACGTCTGTATTCTAATAAATATCACAGGTTCCAATAACATTATTCATCCAGCAGAATGGTTCCTAACCGAAAATGAAAATGTTATTAACCCTAACCATACACTGTTCCCTCAATCTAACTTTAAAGAAGAGCAGTGACAGTGTTGGTCTTACAATTCAGGAATGCATGGGATCTTCCACCTGCTGAGAACCTCAAAGGTACATGCAGAAATGATCCCTGGAGAAGATGTAGGCAGCGATGAAGGACCTGAGAGAGCAAAAGTCATCTCAATGGCAAACAACCTGGTAGAATTAAGGAATGTGTCTGAATCAGCCTCATTCTTCTTAATACAGAGAAGATAGACCAAACCATGCCTCTGTGGAGAGCAGTTCCCTGGTCCCTATGTTTGATATACGATTCGAACTTGTGAAAGTGTCACAGGATGTAGGGGCATCCTCCATCTCATGGGAACCTTGGAGGCAAATGTTAGGACAACGTGGTTTCCAAGGCAGTGACCTCATTCAGTTCCTCAAGGAAGTGACTTCACCTCACTTCCTTGGTGATGGAAGTCTCTGAACTTGGGATCCAGGAAGCCAGGCACCCAGAGCCATAACCCGTCCAAGTCCCAGTGGTCTAACTTGTTTGGATTTACGAAGGACAGAGTCAATATTTCTTGGTACCTACTGATTTGAGGATGGCCAAATGCCAGGAAACCTCTGAAGAGGGTCCTATCCTGATAAAGCAGGTAGTGGATCACCGCTGGCTCCTGACTACTTCACAGAGTTGGCAAAGTAGAGCAGATCTGAGACAGGACAGGCCATTTTGGGAGAACATAGTATGGCCCACCAGTCAGAGGACACTCCGGATATGACAGACCTACTTGGGGGAAGGAGGTGCCTTTGCGGGTGTGGGTGTGGGTTTGTGGTTTTGTCTCATGTTCTGAGAATACGAAAGAAAGGCGGTTTTATTGGATTGTAGTGAACTGTTTCTAGTAAGTCGTTTGACAAGGCGAGTCTTTCTATGTCTGTGTATCCCACTGTGTCCGTGGTTGTCGACATTAGAAAAGAGAATGTATCAGTTGATGTGTTCTGTCTAGTAGAAAGCTTCGCAGCATTCATCCTGCCCAATTGATGAATGGACTGCGGCTTGCCTCATGGATGGGCAACACCTACTATCTGCCTAAGTTCCTGTTTTCTTCCTGAATTCTGGCCACTCTCCCGAATAGGCACATAGTTTTGTGTTTAGGATATGTACCACCTCAAGCTCTGTTAAATGGCCATGTACTGGACAGCTGAAGGGAATGGGAGAATCTCAGAAAACTCAGATATCAGTGTGACCAGGAAAGTCTCAGTGGAGAAACCCTGCTATGGGCCATTCTCTTACTATGTATCTGTTTCCCTGAATGTCAGGAAGTTCTTTGCCTCAGGCCACCCTCATGTGAAGCCTGAAAAAAAGAGTTTTCAAATGAAAATGAATGGGCATCACCTGTGGCTCTTTGCTTAATTTCTTTGCAAAGGGATGTGTCTGAATCACCCTTTGGCCCTGTGTGCGGTTGTGGCTTAGATTCTCAGCCCCTGATGGATCTAAAGAAAGATCCGATGTGTGCATCCAAAACCAAAATTTCAAAAAGATCAGTTATGATGGATGAAGTCTCTTGCCTTTCTTTGTTAGGTTCCTGAACTACATCAAGTGAGAGTAGGGATCCTTTGGTTCAAATAAATTTTTGAAAGCCCTGAAGAAGTGCTTGGGTTTTCTTATGACTCCAATTCACATAAAGAATCTATACCTGACAGTCAGTAGGCCTCAAATTGGAGAAGCAGATCAGTATTAACTGCGGTCTTATTTTATCACTCCTGGTTCACATGCAGGGTGTCCAGGCCACCATGACTTTAGGCAAATGAACGGCAAGGGAGCTTATTTTGGACACTAACTCATACCCTACTAGACTCTGACTAGTAATCCTAACATGATGGAGAATAATAATCCCAACAGAATAGAAATACAAGAAGTTTTGAGGATTCATGTTGTATAGTTGTACTTGCCTTTTGCATTATATAGGGTAGGAGTTATAAATTTAGTCAATTTTTAATTGAAACAGTTCTCCATGTGTTTTTAAAGTTCACAACCATGTGAATTCCTCTCTCCCTTTCTCTGTAGCCTATTCAGAACATGTATTTTTATATGCACATTTAGAATCCTACCTGGTATCACATGTACATTCTTGAGAGGTTGCTGACTTAGCAGATACAAATTGTCAGAAGAGATCACTCCTCTGAATGCTGTTGGAAGTGAAAATTCAAACTATGGGTGACTTCCTAGTTGAACAACATTATACATAAATCCACGTTTAGTAAAATTAATATTTTTGGATCTGTGGATTATATATATTTCATGACATATATATATATATATATATATATATATATATATATATATATATATATTGCTACATTTTAATGTCTGTTTGAGTGTGTGTGTGTGTGTGTGTGTGTGTATAGATAGATAGATAGATAGATAGATAGATATACACTATCCAGATTTTTGAAAATATGAAACATATGTGTCTTATTATATACTCCCTAAATTTATTCATGTACATGTATGTGGATTTATAATCAACTTTTCACAAGATTATTTTCAAAAATATTCATCCACCTGAAATACATATTTGTTTCCTAGTACTAAAAACAAACTTCAGTGAATGGTGCATACAAATCCAAATATTTCTACAGTAACTGTCCCAGTTTAACATCAATGCTTGTAGATTCCTATGGGACATGATGTGTATTTTGACGTTCATTTTTTAACAAAACTGGTACATTATTATTTCTTCAGTTTATGCACATCATAGGATATATATTTCATTAACAAATTCACAAATTTATAGGCATTTGTTTCGCTTTCAATAACGTCCTTATTCAAAACTCTTGTATTCCTCCAGGTTTCTTGTCTGGTCTCTTCATGAGACTTCTTTCCAAACTCATTATTTCTGAAATCCATAATCACCTTTGAAAAAAATTCACACACTCTTTATGATAATCCATAAGCCTAATATTAAAATAAGATGGATACCTGGTTGGATTGAATGATTGCATATCAATATAAGATTTCCTGTATATTTTCAGATATCAATTCAATCCATTATTTAAATTTAGAACTTGTTACATTGTTTAATCAAAGTTTTGTCTATTCATGCATTATCTCTATATTCCTAGACACAGGGTACACCCATTTGTAACCCCAGTACTAATTTATATATCTTCAAAATATTGCTCCCAGAAACGGTGGAATAAATACTTATGTCATCTGATCTACATATACATTTTATCACAGTAATTTTCTGGACACAAAAAGCAAAGTTCGCACTTATGATTTTACCAAAGCCTTAATGGAAAGTGAGTATGCATTACTAAAAACATCCATGTCCAGGTTGCCTAACGCTCTCAAATGTCAATCCTATTGGTCACTACATATTTGTTTCTTCCTAAGATTATATATTTTACCTCAAGCCTGTTGAAAATGTCTAATCCTATCAATCACTTTATCATTTGCCTGATTTACTAATGTCTCTATTAATATCTGCTTTCCTACATATTTTCCACAGTTTATCATTGTGACTGACTCTTCACATGTGCTCACATTTTCATTCACTCTCTACCCGAAACCCTATTGCTAAAGAACTTTTGGTTTAAATCCTATACTCTCTCTGCTTTCTAAACCTACTGACTATCTTTCAAATAATACCGAGTATCCCTTTTTGACTAGAAGTTCTCTTCGACATTCCATCATCCAAGGTACAAGGTCCTATGCCATTGTACATCGATTTATCTGAGAAATCTCTGCAGAACATAATTCAAAGCTAAGTATCCCAATCAAGGGCCCAATACCCTTCTGGGCTTCAAATCTTACCTAGATTTCTGTTTTCATTCTAATATTTCACTTTTACATTCTTGTAAATATTACAGGTTCCCAATACAATTATTCATCCTGCAGAATGATTCTTAACCCAAATCGAACCTTTTATTAACCCTAACCATACACTCTTCCCTCAATCTAAGTTTACAGAAGAGAAGGGACAGAGTTGTTTTTAAAATACAGGAATGTAGGTCATCTTAAACCTGCTGAGAACCTCAAAGGTCCATGCAGAAATGATACCTGGAGAAGATGTAGGCAGCTATGAAGGAGTTGAGAGAGCAAAAGTCACCTTGCATGGCAAACCACCTGGTCAGGATGAAGGGTCGTGTCTGAATCAGTCTCTCTATTCTAAATGTAGAGAAGGTGGACCAAACCAGGCCTTTGTTGAGGGATGTTCCCGGGTGCCTATGGTTGATATACCATTCTAACTTGCAAAAGTGTCACAGGAAGTAGGGGCAGCCTCTATCTCATGGGATCCTTGGAAGGAACTGTTAGGACAAAGTGGTTGCCAAGGGAGTGACCTCATTCAGTTCTTGAAGGAAGTGTCCTACCTCACTTCCTTGGTATTGGAACTCTCTGAAATTGGGATCCAAGATGCCAGACACCCAGAGCCAGTCCCAGTCCCACTCCCACTGGGCTCAGTTGTTTGGATTTACCAAGGACAGAGTCAGTCTTTCTTGTTACCTACTGCTGAGAAAATGGCCAAATGCCAGGACAGATATGAAGAGGGTCTTTCCTGAGAAAGCAGGTAGTGGCTCACCACTGGATCCTGACAACTTCACAGAGTTGGCCAAGGCAACCAGAACTGAGACAGGACTGGCCATTTCGGGGAACATAGTTTGGCTCAACAGACAGAGGACACACTGGAGAGTCAGAGACTTACTTGTGGGAAGGAGATGCCTTTGTGGGTGTGGGTGTGAGTTTGTGGTTTTGTCTCATGTTCTGAAAATAGGTAGGAAAGGTGGTTTGTTTGGTTTGGAATGGACTGTTTCTAGTAAATCGTTTGACAAGGTGAGTGATTCTAGTTCGGTGTATCCCACTGTGTACGTGGTTTTGGACATTAAAAAACAGAATGCACCAATGGATGTATCCTGTCTAGTAGAAAGCTTCCCAGCATTCATCCTGCTCAACTGATGGATGGACTGCGGTGTGTCTTATGGATGGGGAACACCTACTATCTTCCTAAGTTCCTGTTTTCTTCCTGAATTCTGGCCACTCTCCAGAATAGGCTCATGGTTTTGTGTCCAAGATATATACCACCTCCAAGCTCTGTGCCATGGCCATGTACTGGACAGCTGAATGGAATGGGAGAATCACAGAAAACTCAGATATCAGTGTGACCAGGAAAGTCTCAGTGGAGAAATCCTGCTTTGGCCATTCTCTTACCTATATTTCTGTTGCCCTGAATGTCAGGAAGTTCTTTCCCTCAGCCCACCCCTTTGTTAAGCCTGAAGAAAACAGTTTTCAAATGGAAATGAAAGGGCATCACCTGTGGCTCTTTGCTTAATTTCTTTGTAAAGGGATGTGTCTAAATCAGCCTCTTGGCCCTGTGTGCGGTTGTGGCTTAGATTCTCAGCACCTCATGGATCTAAAGAAAGATCCCATGTGTGCATCCATAACCAAAATGGCAAAAAGATCTGTTATGGTGAATGAAGTCTCTTGCGTTCCTTTGTTAGGTTTCTGACCTACATCAAGTGAGAATAGGAATCCTTTGGTTCAAATGAATTCTTCAATGCCCTGAAGAAGTGGTTGTGTTTTCTCATGACTCCAAATCACATAAAGAATCGTTACCTGACACTAAGTAGGCCTCAAATTGGAGAAGCAGAGCTGTATTAACTGCAGTCCTATTTTATCACTCCTGGTTCACATGCAGGGTGTCCAGGCCACCATGACTTTAGGCAAATGAGGGGCAAGGGAGCTTATTTTGGACACTAACCCATACCCTACTAGACTCTGACTACTAATCCTAATATGATGGAGATTAATAACCCAAACAAAATAGAAATACAAGCAGTTCAGAGGAGTCATGTTGTATAGTTGGACTTGCCTTTTGCATTATATAGGGTAGGAGTTATAAATCTAGTCAATTTTTAATTAAAATAGTTCTCCATGTGTTTTTAAAGTTAACAAATATGTGAATTCCTCTCTCCCTTTTTGTGTAGCCTATTCAGCACATGTATTTTTATATGCACATATAGAATCCTACCTGGTATCACATGTTCATACTTGAGAGGTTTCTGACTTGGCAGATACTGCCGCGGTCCGGTTGGAGCAAAATAACCGGGGGGTGGGGGTTATGAATAACATGTGTATGTTGATATAGCAGGAGTGGAAGCCATTTATTGTAGGACAATAGAGGTATTTATACATTCCACCCAGCTTATCTAATTAACATAAACTAGATACTGCAGTCAACCAATCAGGAATCTCCACACCTAATGGCTCGCTTTTGTTACATCTCAAACCACTCCCTCTGGCATTTTGCCAGGCATCATCCAGACTTGTTTACACACTCTAACATTCCCATGGCAAACTGCCAGGTGTTATTTTGACATGTTTACAGACTCTAACATTTCCCCCTTTTATTTAATTTAAATAAAGACCACAGTGGTTTTTACAGAAACACCATAAATAACCTGCTACAAACAGAAAGGGAGGATACAAAATGTCACAATACCAGCCAATTGATGAAGCACTTGGAGAAATAATACCAGCAATGACACTGTTAGCAAAGACACCGAGTTAAAATTTGTTATAGATTACAGTTTGTTGTCTCAGTCCAGGTAAAGCAGTGTCTCAATAGATTAACTCACAGTTCAGGTAAACCACAGTCCAGGTATGTTCTGCAGGCAGCTAGCTTAAATCACAGTCCTGGTAAGTTCTGCAGGCAGCTAGCTTAAATCACAGTCCATGTAAATTCTGCAGGCAGCTAGCTTAAATCACAGCCCAGGAAAGTTCTGAAGGCAGCTAGCTTGATCCAAAGTCTCCTCCGTTTCTCAGCCGAAGTCTCCTCCGGTTTTCAGCAACACTGGAAATTCTTCCACCCTTGTCCTCACCGGCACTGGGATGAAGGCAGGAACTCCTACCACTGGCTAAAGAAAATCCTATAGTATTCCACCAGGTGCTAAGAAAACAACCTTCTGAAAAATTTAGTACATTATCTCAAGGTTTTTTACATTTGAAAAAAGCCTTAATAGTGCTTATTATTTATTATCTTCCGGGTGTGGGAGAACCATTGTAGCTTAGTTATTGGCATTGAAAATGACCAAACATCAGGGAGCCAGTAGCATCTATGGCTGGCTGTAGCATCCTGGGCAGCCACAGATGGCCCTGGGGAGTGTCCAGGACTCAAACTGCCACGGGGCCCCGCTCCCCAGGCTGGGGGCGGGGAATTGCCGGCTGCCACTGCTTGAAAAGCCCTTGCTGCACAGTGACTGGCTTGAGCATGTGGCAGCCGAGGCGCCTATTCACACACACTCCGGAAACGAAAAGTATTCAGTAACAGCCTTTTGCTGAAACTTTTTTCCTGATAATCCTTCTTCTTCTTAACTTTCTTTTTCTTTCTGATTAGACTTCCTGGGCTTCCATCAACACATGCCCTAATTGCACTTGTTTCCACTGGGGTGCCTCTTTCCATTATCAATTTACTTCTCACCCCTTCCTTATTTTCATCACAAAGACAATACAATACACTGAGATAAAACAAGACACAATCATACTGTATCAATCTTCTCCATTTCTTGAAATGACCGTTTTTCCTCTCCCCCTATCTGCCTAGGGATGAGCAGATTTGCTCCCATCCTATCTATGGATGGGCAGCTTTTATTCGTCACTTACCCCCAAGTGTCCCAGGGCTCCCTGTATGGGCCACCATCTGCAGCAGTCCCACTGCAGCAAAATAACCGGGGCAGGGGGTGATGAATAACTAGTGTATGTTGATACAGTAGGAAAGGCGTGATAGGTAGGAAAGGCTATTTGTTTGGTATTCAGTGGACTGTTTCTAGTAAGTTGTTTGACAAGGCAAGTGTTTCTATATCTGTGTATCCCACTGTATCTCTGGTTGTAGACATTAGAAAAGATAATGCATCAATGGATTTGTCCTCTCCAGGAGAAAGTTTAACAGCATTCATCCTGCCCAATTTATGAAAGGACTGTGGCTTGCCTTATGGATGGGCAACACCTACAATATTCCTAAGTTCCTGTACTCTTCCTGAATTCTGGCCACTCTCCACAACAGGCTCATGGTTTTGAGTCCAAGATATGTACCACCTCCAAGCTCTGTGACATGGCCATGTACTGGATAGCTGAAGGGAATGGCGAGCATCTCAGAAAACTCAGATATCAGTGTGACCAGTAAAATCTCAGTGGAGAAACCCTGCTTTGGGCCTTTTCTTACATAATGTTCTGTTGCCCTGAATGTCAGGAAGGTCTTTGCCTCAGGCCAACCCTTTGTGAAGCCTGAAGAAAACAGTTTTCAAATGGAAATGAATGGGCATCACCTGTGGCTCTTTGCTTAATTTCTTCCAAAAGGGATGTGTCTGAATCAGCCTCTTGGCCCTGTGTGAGGCTGTGGCTTAGATTCTCAGCACCTGATGGATCTAAAGAAACATTCCTTTTGTGCTTCCAAAACCAAAATGGCCAAAAGGGCAGTCATTGTGGTTGAAGTCCCTCGCCTTCCTCTGTAAGGTTTCTGACCTACATCAAGTGAGAAGAGGGATCCATTGGGTCAAATGAGTTCTTCAAAACCCTGCAGAGGCTAGCCCGTAATTGCTTGGGTTTTCTCATGACTCCAATTCACATAAAAAATATATACCAAACAGTCAGTAGGCCTCATATTGGAGAAGCTGGGCAGTACAAATGGCAGGCATATTTGATCACTACTGGTTCACAGGAAGGGTGTCCAGGCCACCCTGATTTTAGACAAATGAGGGGTAAGGGAGCTTATTTTGGACACTTTCGTGAGCTTTGCCCATCATGGAAAACCCCAGCCAGAGGTTATGATGAGTGTCTATATGGAAGAAGATGAGGGCCATGTGGGAGTGTTTTGGTTTTAATTGTGGTCATTTGTGTGGTGGTTGAAATAGATGACTGGGTCCACCTGGGCTTGAAGTCTGGTGTGATTCCCCTTACAGACTGAGTTATGAAACTGACCTCAGAGAAATATTGCCATGAGTTCTCTTGGGATTTTAGGAGGCCACGCATTAGAGTCGCCCTTGGAAACTGAGATCAAGTCCCAGGGTGGCTTTCCACAGAGCATCTGGAATCTCAGCCAGGATATCACATGATTTTATTATGAAAGACTTGGCAGCCATAGATGAGATTCAAAACAAACTTGGACCTCACACTCTAGACCTCAATGGGCCTGGGTTCATGTGATCTTTTGGCCACTCTTTGGGAAGCCTTGACTGTGAGAATTCTCCAGAGCTTTCATTGAAATGAGCTTCCATACCATTTAATGGTTCTTGAAAGAATTGAAACCTACAGTGCCTCCAACTTCATCCGTGAAAAATGCTAGATAAATACCAAGAAATTTTTGAAATTCCCATAACCAGGTGTCAGAGGAGAACATTTGGATGTCCTGTTGCTGATCAGGAGTGTTCCAGACAGTGGTTTGATTGACTGGGTTTCATGAAAATGGTGTAGAACTGAAATGCCAGTATGTTGGAGCCTGCTGAGTATTGGGCCCAGAACTGTGGTGTGCAGGTGTGGGATAAAACATTTGTGTTGGGGCCATTTGGATCTACCATTGACTTCCAAATGGCTTGTGACTGACATGGTGCAGCCAGCAGACCCTTATATGTAAAGGCATCTTGTTATATGGAGAGGTTTCAGGGAAATGTTCCGAATCAGGTTGCTATCTTCAAGTGGGCAAGCTATGTGGGATAGAATCCTGGTTGGTGCATTCTCCTGCAGACTCTGACCGACCACACGTGACAGAACTACCTTCAGCACTGTGTCCCAGTTGAACTTCTTGTATTTCATAGAGCAAATACCAAACTCCCAGTGCAGCAGCAAGAAACACCATGAATAGTGGAGGATGACTAAATGGGTACACAGTCCACACAGGGAGACAATTAGCCTTCAGTGGCCACAGTTTACCTACAAAGAGAGAATTCAGCACTTTGCCTCATTTTCATTGGAAAATAAGAAACCAATTTCTTCAGGTCACATAGATGCAGAGCCAGCTTTGATGGTCTCACAACAAAGGAAGCTAAAGCTCCTGAAAACAACATATATTTCAAGTGCCCAACCTCAGAGGCAGTTTCTCAAAAAGTCGTTAGGCCAGCAGAGCTCCATGTTTGTGGAGTGTTTACCTGTTAGACAAGGATGCAAGAAAAGACCACTGACTCCAACTAAAATCAAATTAAACTAAGCTTATTATTTTCACCAGCCAGGCTAACTCTCCCTCCCAAAACGGCCGGAACAAGACAGCAACCCCAACTTACCTACAGCCCAGCTTTAAAGCCCAGAAAGTTACACAAAAGGGGGGTTAGAGATAACAGAACTCGGACAAGCATCACACTAATGGTAGTTTATATATATATATATATATATATATATATATATATATATATATATATATATATATATATATATATTTATATTTATATATATATATATTTTTTTTTTTTTTTTTGCTGGCCCCAACATCAGAATTTGTGAGGACCATTAGACCCTCAGAGATGGTCATTGTCTGTCCAGGGAAGGCCAATATTTATGATGTGTCGCTAATGTTTCACAGAGTGCTGCTATCTGGTCAGAGAGCCAGACATGGGTGAGTTCAAGGCATGGGCAGGCATTCCAAGCAGGTTCAGAATTTGCAGTAATTTATAGTAAAGTCAAAATTATCTTATCATGGCTTTGTGGCAAGATGGCTCCCAATTTTAATAAAAGATCAGGTTGGGCCTATCATTCCCCCCTTTTCTTATGTGTTCCTTTCAAATCTTTGATAGATTAAGGGAAGTGCACTGAGGAAATTTAAATCCCTCAGGTAACAGTCTCCAAATTTCTAGAACTCACCCAAAACGGGTCTCCCTGATTTTACCTGACTGAATTAATTACGTATATTGATAGTCTATTTATTTTTGGCTCCATTGTTGTAAGAAGGGAGGCCTCACACATTTTGGATTCTTCTGCGCTGAGAGAGGGTGACGTAAGGGTCATGGCATGAGGGACATGAGTTGCCTTTTAGAATTTAGTTGAGGGACATGAGTTGTCTTTTTGATTTCAGCTTGGTTTGAAGTCTGGTTGGGGAAGAACAGGTTGTAAAGTCATCTGGGAATGGGTTCTTCTATGAGAGTAACAAAAACCATGAGTAATGAATAAATGCTGCAGCAGCTGGAACATGTCACCATATAGAAGTTCCCTCACCATTCTTTAATATCCTCAGTTATCAGGACTGTCAACTTAATATTTAATTTTTTGTTTTACAGTTGTCCCTCCCCATAAGATACAGTTTATTAATTTAATGTCATCTGATCTTGCAAAATCCTTTTTCTAGTATGACCTCTGTGTCTAATAGAGAAACCTTTAATTCTGTTACTCAGGGCTGGATAATCGTACTAGCAAACACCAAGCCTACCTCTGTAGGTTAGGAATATCTGTAGGCCCTAAACTAAATTTTCTGCCTCTGGCAGCTCCTCTTAATAGTCTCTTTTTATAGTTATCAGGCATTCCTGTCTGAGAATCCTTCTTTGTAACCTCCAGTCTTACTTATTTTGGGAGGCTAACATAAAGTGTATACCTTAAAATATTAATATTTGTTTTCTTGGCCGATTCATTTAACTTTAATTTTAAATCCTAATCTTAAACATCCAGCAAATAAATTTTAACAGCCTTATATTGAGAGTACTGGGCTTTAATATCTATAACTTAATTATTATTTATCTTTTCATTAATTGGGATATGTATTATTCTGTCTGTCTTGTAGGTGATGACTTATTATCTTAAATTAACCCATGTTGTGTTATTAAAGCAACACTTCTGTAAAAGACTAACAGGGAATCTTTAGATCACTTATAAGCAAATTAAAAATAAAATTTTTTAACAAGAGTAAAAATACTTAGTTTCTGTAATAGCTACCCTGAATTTTTTGGCTGAGTTATACATTATATGCCCTGTTTGAGATCCTAGTAATCTTCACAGAAAAACAAAAGAACTTTTGAACATAACGTTAAATGAAATAAAATCTTACCTACTCCTTTTGTAGTCATTATCACATGTAGTAAGATGGAACACAGAGCCTTATCTCAGGTAAGGCAGGCCTCTTTATAAATATTAAGTGTTTTAGTTCTAAAGCTGATCATTGTTTTTTAAATATCATTTTACAAAGTTTACATAAATTGTTTGAGGTCACATGAACATTATCTAACATCATATGACATCACATTTAAAACATGGATTAAAGAAAGGCTGAAAGATTTTAACCTTTACATATATTAGGCTCTGATTAACTTAAAAATACATTTAAATTGTTCCCCAATGAAAAAAGTAACATAAAACTTTACATATCTTATTGATAACAGGTAAATAAATCCCCAGTACATTTTTTTTACCACACAACTTCAGAATACCAGCTTGATATAATGCTCTTTAAATGTTTCTAACTTACAGACTTGTATACCTGGAAGATATGAGCACATTAATAGCATCAAAATTACATTGATATTTCTAGATTAACCAAGTTTAGCTTTTAAAGAAATGGAAGTAGAGTGCTCTAAAATAACAGTTCTTATTTAATCAGTTGTTTAATTTTTATGGTTGCTTGCTCTAGAAAAAATAAAACTTAATAAACACAATGTTATGGGTAAACTTATGTTTTCAGAAATTTTTGTCTCTTTAACACATGACTGATTTTTACAATCTGATACAGACCTTAGTAAATCAATCGGGTATCTAACAAATGTACTCAAGAATGAGAAATTCCACATCAAATTTACTTTACTTATTTATTAAAATATTAGACAAATGTATTGAACAGTGTAAACCATTTTTTTGTTGAAGGAAAAGTCCTAGAATCAAGGCATTTTAGACATTTTGTAGATATTAATATTTTATTAGATTTTTGAACACCTATAAAAACTTGTAAGCTTAAATTTAAAAACATTTATTTTTATCTGTTTATCCAATTTAAATTGAACAATTTTAATCACGTGAATTAAAGATCTTTGGATGCACTTTTTTTAAATTAATTTTTATTGTAGGTTGTTCAAAACATTACATAGTTCTTGATATATTATATTTCACACTTGATTCAAGTGGGATATTAACTCCCGTTTTTACCCCATATACAGATTGCAGAATCACATCAGTTGCACAACCATTGATTTACATATTGCCATTCTGGTGTCTGTTGTATTCTGCTGCCTTTCCTATCCTCTACTATCCCCACTCCCCCATCCCCTCCCCTCTTCTCTCTCTACCCCCTCTACTGTAATTCATTTCTCCCCCCTCATATTTTTCCTCCTTTCCCCTCACTTCCTCTTGTATGTAATTTTGTATACCCCTGAGGGTCTCCTTCCATTTACAGGAAATTTCCCTTCTCTCTCCCTTTCCCACCCACCTCTCATCCCTGTTTAATGTTACTCTTCTTCTCATGCTCTTCGTCCCTACTCTGTTCTTAGTTACTCTCCTTATATCAAAGAAGACATTTGCCATTTGTTTTTGAGGGATTGGCTAGCTTCACTTAGCATAATCTGCTCTAATGCCATCCATTTCTCTCCAAATTCTATGATTTTGTCATTTCTTAATGCAGAGTAATACTCCATTGTGTAAAAATGCCACATATATTTTATCCATTCGTCTATTGAATGGCATCTAGGTTTTGCTTCCACAGTCTTGCTATTGTGAATTGTGCTGCTATGAACATGGATGTAGCAGTGTCCCTATAGTGTGCTCTTTTTAGGTCTTTAGGGAATAGACCGAGTAGGGGAATAGCTGGATCAAATGGTGGTTTTATTCCCAGCTTTCCAAGAAATCTCCATACTGCTTTCCAAATTGGCCGCACCAATTTGAAGTCCCACCAGCAATGTACAAGAGTACCCTTTTCCCCACATCCTCGCCAGCACTTGTTGTTGTTTGACTTCCTAATGGCTGCTAATCTTACTGGAGTGAGATGGTATCTTAGGGTGGTTTTGATTTGCATTTCTCTGACTGCTAGAGATGGTGAGCATTTTTTCATATACTTGTTGATTGATTGTATGTCCTCCTCTGAGAAATTTCTATTCAGGCCCTTGGCCCATTTGTTGATTGGGTTATTTGTTATCTTATTGTCTAATTTTTTGAGTTCTTTGTATATTCTGGATATTAGGGCTCTGTGTGAAGTGTGAGGAGTAAAGATTTGTTCCCAGGAGGTAGGATCCCTATTTACCTCTCTTATTCTTTCTTTTGCTGAGAAAAAACTTTTTAGTTTGAGTAAGTCCCATTTGTTGATTCTAGTTATTAACACTTGTGCTATGGGTGTCCTATTGAGGAATTTGGAGCCCAACCCCACAGTATGTAGATCATAGCCAACTTTTTCTTCTATCAGACGCCATGTCTCTGATTTGATATCAAGTTCCTTGATCCACTTTGAGTTAACTTTTGTGCATGGCAAGAGAAAGGGATTCAGTTTCATTTTGTTGCATATGGATTTCCAGTTTTCCCAACACCATTTGTTGAAGATGCTATCCTTCTTCAATTGCATGCTTTTAGCCCCTTTATCGAATATAAGATAGTTGTAGTTTTGTGGATTGGTTTCTGTGTCCTCTATTCTGTACCATTGGTCCACCCACCTGTTTTGGTACCAGTACCCTGCTGTTTTTGTTACTATTGCTCTATAGTATAGTTTGAAGTCTGGTATAGCTATCCCGCCGGATTCACACTTCCTGCTTAGCATTGTTTTTGCTATTCTGGGTCTTTTATTTTTCCATATGAATTTCATGATTGCTTTCTCTATTTCTACAAGAAATGCCGTTGGGATTTTGATTGGCATTGCATTTAACCTATAGAGAACTTTTGGTAATATCGCCATTTTGATGATGTTAGTTCTACCTATCTATGAACAGGGTATATTTTTCCATCTTCTAAGATCTTCTTCTATTTCTCTCTTTAGGTTTCTGTAGTTTTCATTGTATAAGTCTTTCACCTCTTTTGTTAGGTTGATTCCCAAGTATTTTATTTTATTTGAGGATATTGTGAATGGGGTGGTTGTCCTCATTTCCATTTCAGAGGATTTGTGGCTGATATACAGGAATGTCTTTGATTTATGTGTGTTGATATTATATCCTGCCACTTTGCTGAATTCATTTATTAGCTCTAGTAGTTTCTTTGTAGACCCTTTTGGGTCTGCTAGGTATAGAATCATGTCATCTGCAAATAGTGATAATTTGAGTTCTTTTCCTATTTTTATGCCTTTAATTTCTTTCGTCTGTCTAATTGCTCTGGCCAGTGATTCGAGAACTATGTTGAACCGAAGTGGTGAGAGAGGGCATCCCTTAAAATTTGTTTTTATGAGTGCTTTTTTTATTATGAGCGCTCCTTATATATGTTAATTTCTGTATCATATATATGATTAAGAATATATATATATAGACATACAACAAATAACAAAAGTGTGCACACATAATAATAGTAAAGGCCTTGTAGCTTTTAGCAGGTGAAATCTCCATTGCCATGTTTTAAAAATGCCACAGTTGGTCAAAGATAGAACTGATCAGAAAAACATTAACCTAGGTCTGTAGGATCAAAATTATGAGTTAGAAAAATTAAAGGATCTAAGGAAAAAAATAAGAGTCCTAGAAAAAATAACTGACCAGTAATTAGTAAATACCATACTATTTACTTTTTTTTTCCTTAAGCCTCATATCAGTCTCCTACTGATCTTGCAGGCTTCTTTCATTTGCATTTCAATCTAAGTCCTGGCTGAGGTCTGGAAGGAGCAGGAAAAAACTGCTATTCTGAGCAGACACCTCAGGCCTAACGCATTTTAACCATAATTTTCCAGATAGGATGTTGAAAATTTTGATACAAGTTTAAGACAAAATTTACAAAATTTTATATCTTTACATCTTGTGTTGTCAACAGATACCATACTATGATTTACTATCCTTGTCCAAATTAATGCACTGGTACACACAGTGACATTTTCCCAGGCTACCCAATTAAAAATTGGTGAAAAAAAGAAAAGACTGAATGATTGGAAAATATCTTGCCAACTTGGAAGTAGAGTTCTTTAGTTTTCCATCCTAAGTATTTAAGTTCTCTGGCATGAATTATCTGAAATCATAAACTAAACAATTATCTGAATCTGACTTTTAACGGCAAGATTCTGCAATGCTTCAAAAACCCAATAAGCTACCAGATTGTTACAATAAAACATCATCATTTAGACACACATTCAGGTAAAATCATTCCCAAGAAACAATATATAATATCAACACATTATTGCACATGTCTTAAAGTGCCAGAAACAAAGACACACGACAGACAGAAAGGAGCTTCAGACTATGACTGACAGACAGAAGCCTTTAAAACAGAGCAGATAAGAGAAAAATCTCCTACACCAGTTGCACCACAGATGTCCCCACAAGGGGACCAGATGTTTTCACAGACGAGCATCCTGAAATGTAAAATCAAGGGTCTCCATAGTGACTTTCCTGCATTTAGTGTCCCCTTTTTTTCCCTCTTTTTTAAGATGACAGAGGTGGCATTATCGTTAAATTGCAGGGAAAGACCTAGGGAATTCTCTGAAAAAATAAGGCTTCAGCAGCTGCTGGGAGTCCCTCAGTCCCTCCTTTTACTTACAGGATTTGCTCCTCTGGTTCAGTTCCACCACAAGCATGCTCCATCTCCTAACATTTCTGTAGTCAGCTCTCAAAAAGTTCCAGGGTGCTGGTGGGTTATCAAAATTTGTAACTTAAAGTTGGGTTCCTGAACTTGAAGCCAATTAATGCCAATTTAAAAATGAGGACAGGGTTTTGAGAAAAAGAAAAACGAAGGTTTATTGCTTTGCTAACAAATGTAAACACAGGGACTCTGCCAAAAAGTTGTGACTCTCTTTATCTGGAGGGACAAGGGATTTTAAAGGAGTTTCACTTATTAACCTGGGAGATACTCAGTTCTTAGGTCCCCCGCAGGCACTGCCCTCTGCAGTGAGTGTGCTCCAGGCAGCCAGCTAGGGGCTTCTCTCATACTGCTTAACAAACGGGTGTAAAGTTCATTGCAGTTCCTTTAAACTCAGTCCAAAGGGTGTCAGGCTTACTTGCTTTATTTTCATGTCCGATATCCTTAAGTTTTCACCACAGAAATCACACAACAAAATGCACAAAAACAAACAAACAAAAAACATATAGAACACAGAACAAAACAACAACAACAACAAAAATAAAAAAAACATAAATCCGGCGCCGAAACAGGAAAACAGCGGAGCAATGCAATGTCTTCCTAAAGCTCCCCGTAGGAGCGCATGCGTGCCCGTTGGCACCTCTCTACCCTTCCAGATGAATTCCCTAGAGAACAGAACAGATGACAGAATGATTCTTGTTACTGTCCCAGACAGGAGTATATGTGAGCCTCCTCAGTCCACCTCTCTGTCATCAGAAGAGATCTCCCTTAACCGGATATCAGATGTTATAAAGGCACCAATTACCTATGGATGCCTCCTCCACCAGGTGCTTGCTAATAGTTTTAATGCGGTGGTTCACTGCAGTGCTCCCTGAACTGAAGGCTAACTCCAAGGCCTTGGACCATCTCAAGTTGCACAAACCCTAGAGTTGCTCTCAAGCTTGGAGCCCTGGAAGGAAGGCCAACTTCAGAATTTACAGCAGTCTGGTCTTGTGATCTTGTCCGGCAGGGTCATCTCACTGGGGAACTCCAAAATATTAGACCAGGAACGCATGTAAAGACCACAGACTCCTAGTAAAATCAAATTAAGGCAAGCTAATTATTTCAAAGGGAAAGGCTACCTCTCCCTCCCAAAATGGCGGAAGCAAGACAGCAAACCCACCTTTCCTATAGCCCAGCTATATAGCCCAGAAAGATGCACAAAAAGGGGGTTACAGATAACAGAACTTTAACAAGCATCACACTAACGGTAGTTTACATTTTTTTTAAGCTCACCCCAACATCAGAAATTATGAGGACCATTAGAGCCTCAGAGACTCGTTGTCTGGCCAGGGAAAGAAAATATTTATGAGGTGTCACTAAAGTTTCAGAGAGGGCTGCAATCTGGTCAGAGAGCCAGGCATGGGTGAGTTTAAGGCATGGGCAAACATTCCAAGCAGGTTCAGAATTTGCAGTAATTTATAATAAAGCCAAAATTATCTTTTCATGGGTTTCTGGCAAGTGGGCTCCCAATTTTAATAAATGATCAGGTTGGGTCTATCAACCCTGTCCCTTACTTTTGGAAACTCCCCTTCCACATCCAAGCTTGTGAACTCCTGAGCATTTTCCATTCCAGATATGTATTCACAGATTTTCTAACTCTTCTCCTCTAATTGTGTATTACTTGGGGCGAATGTAATGTCAAGGCATTGTTCTGGATGAGAATGGGAAGATTTTTTGCATACACATTGGATTCATTATCTAATTTTTCATTCGAAATACTTAATCCCTGACACTAAAACCTACCCTACTGGACTCTGACTACTAATGCAAATATGATGGAGATAAATTACCCCAACAAAATAGAAATACAAGCAGTTCAGAGCAGGCATGGTGCATAGTTGGACTTGCCTTTTGCATTATGTAGTGTAGGAGTTATAAATCTAGCAAATTTTCAATTTAAATAGTTCTCCATGTGTTTTGAAAGTTAACAAATATTTGAATTCCTGTCTCCCTTTCTCTGTAGCCTATTCAGCACATGTATTTTTATATGCACATATCAAATCCTACCTGGTACCACACGTACATTCTTGTGAGGTGGATGAATTGGCAGATACAATTTGTGAGAATAGATCACTCATTCTAAACGCTGTTGGAACTGAAAATTCAACCTATGGGTGAGCTTCCTAGTTGAACAACATTATACATAAACCCATGTTCAGTAAAATGAATATTTTTGGATCTGTGGATGATATATATTTCATGATTAATTTAGATTGCCATATATATTGCTACTTTTTAATGTCTGTGTGTGTGTGTTATATATATATATATATATATATATATATATATATATATATATATATACTCTCCAGATTTTTCAAAATATGAAATATATGTGTCTTATTATACACTCAATAAATTCATTCATATTCATATATGTGGATTTATGATCAACTTTTCACAAGATTATTATCAGAAATATTCATCCACCTGAAATACATATTTGTTTCCTAGTACTGAAAACAAACTTCAGTGAATGGTGCACACAAATCCTAATATTTCTACAGTAACTCACCCAGTTTAACATCAATGTGTATAGATTCCTATGGGACATGAAGTGTATTTTGACGTTCATTTTTATTCAACTCTGGTACATTACTATTTCTTCAGTTAATGCACATCATAGGATAAATATTTCATCCACAATTTATCAAATTGATAGGCATTTGTTTCACTTTCAATCACTTCCTGATTCAGAACACATGTATTCCTTAATGTTTCTTGACTGCTCGTTTCATGAGACTTCTTTCCAAACACATTATTTTCAATTTCCATTATTGCTTTGAAGCAAATCTCACACACCCGTCTTGATAAACCATTAAAGTAATATTACCATTATATGTATAATTGGTTGGAATTAATGATTGTATATCAATATAAGATTTTCTGCATATTTTCAGATATAAATTCAATCGATTATTTAAAGTGTAATCAGTTATATTATTTATTCACAGTATGGTCTCTTCATGCATTATCTCTACACACATAGACACAGGGTACACCTCTTTGTACCCCCAATATTAATTTATATGTCTTCAAAATATTGCTCCCAGAAATGGTGGAAGAAATACTCTGTCAACTGATCTACATATACATTTTATCACAGTAATATTCTGGACACAAAATGCAAAGTTCACACTTATGATTGTACCAAAGACTAAATGGAATGTAAACATGGATTACTAAAAAAATCCATGTCCAATTTGGCTAATGCTCTCAAATGTCAATCCTATTAATGATTACATATTTGTTTCTTCTAAGATTATATATTCAAATTCAACCCTGTTGAAAATATCTAATACTATCACTCACTTCATACTTTGTCTGATTTCATAATGTCTCTATAGATATCTGCTTTCCTACATATTTTCCCCAGTTCATCATTGTGACTCATTCTTCACATGTGCTGACATTGACATTCACTCACTAACCGAAACCCTGTTGCTAAAGAACTTTTGGTCCAATTCCTATACTCACTCTTTTTTCTAAACTTACTTACTATCTTCCTAATCCACCTACTGTCCCCTTTTGACTGGATATTCTCTTCGACATTCAATCATCCAAGGTACAAGGTCCTATGCCATTTTATATCGATTTATCTGAGACATCTGTGCAGAACATAATTCAAAGCTAAGTGTCACAATCAAAGGCCCAATTCCCTTCTGGGCTTCAAATCTTACCTAGATTTCTGTTTTCATACTTACATTTCACCTATTTATTCTTGTAAATATCGCAGATTCCCAATACCATTATTCATCCTGCAGAATGATTCCTAACTCAAATCGAATATGTTATTAATCCTAACCATACACTCTTCCATCAATCTAACTTTACAAAAGAGTAGGGACACAGTTTGTCTTACAATACAGGAATGTAGGGGATCTTCCACCTGCTGAGAACCTCAAAGGTCCTTACAGAAATGATCCCTGGAGAAGATGTTGACAGCTATGGAGGACCTGAGAGAGAAAAATTCATTTTCCATGGAAAACAACCATGTCAAAATGAAGGGATGTGTCTGAATCAGCCTCTCTCTTCTTAATGTAGAGTAGTTGGACCAAATCAGGCATGTGTGGAGAGCTGTTCCCGGGTGCCTATTTTTGATATACAATTCTTAGCTTGAAGTGTCACAGTAAGTAGGGGCAGGCTCCATCTCATGGGAACCTAGGAAGCAACTTTTAGGACAAAGTGTTTGCCAAGGCAGTGACCTCATTCAGTTTCTGAATGAAGTGACCTACCTCACTTCTTTTTTGATGGAACTCTCTGAACTGGGGATCCAAGAAGCCAGGCACCCAGAGTCAGTCCCAGTCCCAGTCCCAGTGGGCTCACATGTTTGTAATTACCAAGGACAGAGTCAGACTTTCTTGGTACCTACTGATGTGAGGATGGCCAAATGCCAGGAGAGCTCTGAAGAGGGCCAGTTCATGAGAAAGCAGGCAGTGTCTCACCACTGGCTCCTGAAAACTTCACTGAGTTGGCCAAGGAGACCAGATCTGAGAGAGTTTCCCAATACTATTATTCATCCCGAAGAATGATTCCTAACCCAAATTGAACATGTTATTAACCCTAACATACACTGTTCCCTCAATCTAACTTTACAGAAGAGCGGGGACAGTGTTGGTCTTACAATACAGGAATGTAGGGGATCTTCCACCTGCTTAGAAACTCAAAGGTCCATGCAGAAATCATTCCTGGAGAAGATGTAGGCAGCTATGAAGGACTTGAGAGAGCAAAAGTCATCTTCCATGGCAAACAACCTGGTCAGGATAAAGGATTGTATCTGAATCAGCCTCTCTCTTATTAATGTAGAGAAGATGGATCAAACCAGGCCTGTGTGGAGAGCTATTCCTGAGTGCCTATGGTTTATATACCATTCTAACTTGTGAAAGTGTCACAGAAAGTAGGGGCATCCTCCATCTCAAGAGACCATAGGAAGCAACTGTTAGGACAAAGTGGTTGCCAAGGGAGTGACCTCTTTCAGTTTCTGAAGGAAGTGACCTCACGTCACTTCCTTGGTGTTGGAACTCTCTGAACTTGGGATCCATGAAGCCAGGCACCCATTGCCAGTCCCAGTCCTACTCCTAGTGGGCTCACTTCTTTGGATTTACCAGGGACAGAGTCAGTCTTTCATGGTACCTACTGATGTGGGGATGGCCAAATGCCAGAAGAGCTCTGAAGAGGGGCCTTTCCTGAGAAAGCAGGTAGTGGCTCATGCTGGCTCCTGAAATCTTCACAGAGTTGGCCACGAAGACCAGATCTGAGACAAGACAGGCTATTTTTGGGGAACATAGTATGATCCACCAGTCAGAGAATACTCCAGATAGTCACAGATGTACTTGGGGGAAGCAGGTGCATTTGTGGGTGTGGATGTGGGATTCTGGTTTTGTCTCATGTTCTGAGAATAGGTTAACCAGTACCCTGGTTATTAATTGGTAGTTACATTATGCTTATAGACCCCAGAACTCAGGACAGGTAGAAAAAATAAATAGAACCATTAAATAGACCTTTACGAAATTAATCTTAGAGACCTGCATAAAAGATTGGACTATGCTCCTGCCTTATGCACTGTTTCATGCAAGAAATACTCCCTCTGTTTCTTTTTGTAACCTCACCACCTGTGAAATTCTCTATGGTGCCCTTCCTCCAGTAAGGGACCTAACCCCAACTCTAAGACCTAAGGATCCCTTCCACACCCCCTAGCTTGACAGACTTAAAGCTCTTGAAAGAACTCATTGATATCTGTTCAAACAGCTGGCCACGGCCTACCAAACTGGGGACAAGGGGACTCCACTTCAATATAATTTAAGAGACTTCATCTACATAAGAAGACATCAGGTTTCATTCCTGGAACCCCGATGGAAAGGAACATACCAGGTACTACTTATAACACCTACATTAGTAAATGTATACGGAATCAATTCCTGGATCCATGCCTCTCATCTCAAGCCTGCGCTCTGTCCAGACTCTTGCTGGAAACTGGAAATGACTAGTAACCCTTTCAAATTGTGTATTCACCATATAAATAAGGCTATAGACTCTCCCCTTGGCCACCAGTAGTCATAAACCTCATCAGGTGGTTTATCAGCGATGGCTGATCACAAATCCTACTAGAGAAGAAGTATGGTCTATCTCGCTTATAGCCCCCATAGGGACCTGGTGGCCATCTCTCCACCCAGACATTTGTCAGCTGGCTATAGGTTTTTCCTATTGGGATATATCTGATAAAGTGGATCCCACTAAAATTCTATTAAATACCTTCTGTATCATCGATAATGGAAACAAACATTATGGATGTAGGGACACGCGAGCAAGATGCAGGTTGGCTAGCCCAGATTACTATGTTTGCATGGCAGACTATCAAAGCCACAAAGAGCCATGGCTGTGAGGGGAAAAAGCCAACTTCTTCTGTAAGTCATGGGGATGGTAGCATACAGGGACTGCCTGGTGGAACCCAAACTCCCCATCAAATTCAGTACACAGCATTGGCCATATTACCAATTAGACAACCAAAACCGATGGACCCCAGAAGGCTCTCTAGATCCTCAAATTATGCATGACATTTTTAACTTCTACAAGTGATCAAAAGGGTGGAAGGAGATTCCCCTATGTGAAGACCTTTTCCCTCCTTCACTCACGTCCTGAACTATGCTTCTCCAATAGATCCTAACCCTCAGCCTTCTGCTCCAGACTCTCTGCTTTCACTCCCACCTCAGCAACCTGATTTCTCCCCTCCATTTACTAGATCAAAAAACCAAACCTCGGCCGGTTCTCAGACCATTGCGCCCTTGCTGAGGTATCAGGTACTGAGGTACCCCTCCACCCACTCAGTCCTCTTTTCTCCAGTAAGTGCCCAGAGCAGGTCCCATCAGGTCCTCTTACCAGCTAACCCAAAGCTCAAACCAGCTGAGGAGATCCCTCAGACCACTATCCAAGATGTAATGAAAGTGACCTTTAAAGTTGCCTTGTCATCACTGAAAACAGGTGACTAAGAATTTAAAGTCCCTCACAGGCTTTTTGGGATACTCACTCCTGTCGTCCCCTCTGCTCTACCTGTTCTACTGCTCAAGTTTTTGTTGCCAGGAAAATCACAAACCCCTTTCCCAATATTCTTTTACATCTCTCCTTCCTAATTGTCAGATAAACGGAGCTGCTCTCAGCCTTGCTTTCCACTTCTTGCCCCTCTTCACCAGGCCCACAGAAAAGTCTTATATGACCTTCTCCAGAAGTCTTCACCATTGCTGACTTTAGGACTTTCAGCAAAAGAGTCCCTATAAAAGAATTCAATGTAGATAAACTCCGTGTTTTCATGTCGCCCTGTTCTACTTGGCCAGTGGCTGGAAAAATCAGCACTCCTAAGCTAGACACCCCCTTACGAGTTTTTCACAAAATAAGTGAACAAGGCCTCTGGCCTTGAGCTGGGGATTCACAGAGATGGCTACAATTCTAAGTAAAGAAGTTACCAACTAGGCTCCATGGTAACAGCTGGCAGGGAGAAAAAAAAGAGAAAAAAAAAGCTCTCCCTGTCCCAAGTGTCCTTGAAAAGTTAACTTGCCGAGAACAGAGGAAAAAATAACAGAAACAAAAACTGCTTTTTGTGAACTTCTGCAGACTGTGAACTTCTGAGCCCCTTCCCTTACATGTTGGGTACAAATTCTGAAACTACCTAAACTTGGGGTTCAGAAGATTAATTGATTACAACAGAAGCAATACCCTCTAAATCCGTTTGCAACCAAATAGGGCTGTTTCCCTGTCTTCAGTGCTATCTTAGATTCCTTTCCTTTTCCGTACCTACAACAGTATAATTCTATATACTTAAACATTGTTTATGTTTTCATGAAATGGTCAACAGATGTGATTAATTATGTAATGGTGCAGATGTTTCCCAGAGTGTTCTAGGATGATGCATGTTCATTTAAAGATCAAATCGGAGGGCATACAACCTGTTTCCACCGGGAACCTGTATCTCTCACTTTAGCCATCCTATTAGGAATAGGAGTTGCTGCAGGAGTGAGCACAGGAACCCTAGTCCATGGGACACAACAAATGACCCAATTAGAAGCAGCAATAGACCAAAAATTAAAGATAATAAAACCTCCATCACAGCTTTACAGGAATGTTTAACCTCTCTCTCTGAAGTTGTTTTACAGAACAGGCGAGGGTTAAACCTTCTCTTCATGAGAGAAGGGGGACTTCGTGCTGCATTGAGGGAAGAAGGTTGTTTTTATGCCGACCATACTGGAGTTGTATAAGAACCTATGAGTATATTAAGAAAATGCCTTTAAGAGTGTCAACGAGAGAGAGAGGCCCAAAAAGGGTGGTTTGAGTCTTGGTTCACACAGTCCCTCTGGTTAACTATGCTTTCATCAGCCCAGGCCTGTCCATTAATAATCCTCATATTATTGCTAACTGTAGGACCCTGTTGGCTCAACCATGTAGTTTCCTTTCTCGAAGCTCAAATTGGACAATTTAAACTTATGGTAATCAGACAACAATATACCCCACTAGGAGACATAAAATGTGACACCCTTCAATGATCACTTTCATGATTAAAAGTAACCAGAAGAAGAATTGGGGAATAAAAAGTTAATAAAATAGGTACTTGTCACTTCCTATTTTTCTGTATGCTTAATAAAACACTGTTGAAATCTTGAGAACTGTTTGCTAATCTTGTTCCCAGAATGTGCTGTCCCCAACTGCCAAACTGCAGAATGTACTCCATCATCCCGTTGAAAGCAAACTGCCCACTCTCCCTGACGCATCAATAAATTTCCCTCCCTGCCCTCTCCAAGGAAAGTATATAAGCTCTGTTTAAGCTGTTCTCAGGACTCTCTGCTCTATTCAAGTGATCTCTGAGCCCCAGCATGCTGGACCCTCAATAAACCCTTTGTTGTTGCATGAGACAGTCTCTTGGTGGTCTCTTTCTCCTATGCCTGCCCGACCATTACAATATTCCAACTCTATATTCTTATAAATATCTCAGGTTCCCAATACCATTATTCATCCAGCAGAATAATTCCTAACCCATATCAAACATGTTATTAAACATAACCATACACTCTTCCCTCAATCTAACTTTACAGAAGAGCAGGCACAGAGTTGGTATTACAATACAGGAATGTAGGGGATTTTTCATCTGCTGAGAACCTCAAAGATCCATGCAGATATGATCACTAGAGAAGATGTAGGCAGCTATGAAGGACCTGAGAGAGCAAATGTCATCTTCCATGGAAAACAACCTGGTCAGTATGAAGGGTTGTGTCTGAATCAGGCTCTCAAATATTAATGTAGAGAAGATGGACCAAATCAGGCCTGCTTGGAGAGTTGTTCCCGGGTGCCTATGGTTGATATACCATTCTAACTTGTGAAACTGTCACAGGTAGTAGGGGCAGCCTGCATCTCATGGGACCCTTGGAAGCAAATGTTAGGACAAAGTGGTTGCCAAGGCAGTGACCTCATTCAGTTCCTGAAGGAATTGACCTCACCTCACTTCCTTGTTGATGGAACTATCTGAACTTCGGATCCAGGAAGCCAGGCACACAGAGCCAGTCCCAGTCCCAGTCCCAGTGGTCTCACTTGTTTGGATTTACCAAAGACAGAGTCAGTCTTTCTTGGTACCTACTGATGTGAGGATGGCAAAATGCCAAGAGAGCTCTGAAGAGGGGCCTTTCCTGAGAAAAAGGTAATTGCTCAATGCTGGCTCCTGACAACTTTACAGAGTTGGCTAAGGAGGACAGATCTGAGAGAGAACATGCCATTTAAAGGGAACATACTGTGGCCCACTAGTCAGAGGACACTCCAAATAGTCTCAGAATTACTTAGGGAAAGGAGGTGCCTTTATGGGTGTAGGTGTAGGTTTGTGGTTTTCACTTGTTCTGAGAATAGGTATCAAAGGCGGTTTGTTTGGATTGAGTGAACTCTTTCTGGTAAGTACTTTGACAAGGCGAGTGTTTTTATGTCTGTATATAAAACGGTGTTCGTGGTTGTAGACATAAGAAGAGAGAATGCATCAATGGATGTGTCCTGTCTAGTAGAAAGCTTGCCAGCCTTCATACTGCCCAATTTATGAATGGACTGCTGCTTGACTTATGGATGGGCAACATCTGCTATCCTCCAAAGTTCCTGTTTTCTTCCTGAATTCTGGCCTCTCTAAAGAATAGGTTCATGCTTTTGTGTCCAAGATATGTACCACCTCCAAGCTCTGTGACATGGACATGTACTGGATACCTGAAGGGAATGACGAGCTTCTTAGAAAACTCAGATATCAGTATGACCAGTAAAGTCTCAGTGGAGAAAGCCTGCTTTGTGCCTTTTGCTTACCTATTGTTTTATTGCCCCGAATGTCAGGAAGGTCTCTGCCTCAGGCCTCCCCTTTGTGAAGCCTGAAGAAAAGAGTTCTCAAATTGAAATGATGGGCATCACCTGTGGCTCTGTGCTTAATTGCTTTGGAAAGGGATGTGTCTGAATCCGCCTCTTGGCACTGTGTGAGGCTGTGGCTTAGATTCTCAGCACTAGATGGATCCAAAGAAATATCTCATGTGTGCATCCAATACAAAAATGGCTAAAAGAACAGATATTGTAGATGAAGTCTCTCACCTTCCTATGTAAAGTTCCTGACCTCCATTAAGTGAGAATAGTGATACTTTGGGTCAAATGAGATATTTAAAGCCCTGTAGAGGCTAGCCTATAGGTGCATGGGTTTTCTCATGATTCCAATTCACATAAAGAATCTAAACCGCACAGTAATTAGGCCTCAAATTGGAGAAGCAAAGCAGCATTAACGGCATGCCTATTTGATCACTCTTGGTTAACAGGAAGGGTGTCTAGGCCACACAGACTTTAGGAAAATGAGGGAAAAAGGGAGCTTATTTTGGACACTGTTGTGGGCTGCGCCCCTCATGGAAACCTGCTACCAGAGGTAATGATTAGTGTCTATATGGAAGAAGATGAGGGCCATGTGGGAGTGTTTTGGTTTTAATTGTGGACATTTGTATCGTGGTTGGAAGAGATGACTGGGTCCACCTGGGCTTGAACTCTGGTGTGACTCCCATTAGAGACTGAGTTCTGGAACTGACCTCAGAGCAGTATTGCCATGAATTTTGTCGGGATTTTATTAGGCCACGCATGAGAGTGACCCTTGGAAACTGAGATCTAAGGCCAGTGTGGATTTCCACAGAGCACTGGGAATCTCAGCCAGGATATAACATGATTTTATTTTTAAAGACTTGGCAGCCATAGTTGAGAGTCAAAACACACATGGAACTCACATTGTAGACCTCAATGGGTCTGGCTTCATGTGACCTTTTGGCCACTCTTTGGGAAGACTTGCCTGTGAGAGTTCTTCAGAGCATTCATTGAAATGAGCTTCCTCACCATTTAATGGTTCCTGAATTAATTGAAACCCATAGTGCCTCCAACTTCATCCTTGAAAAATGGCTAGATAAATACCATGAAATTTTTGAAATTCCCATGACCAGGTGGCACTGGAGAAACTTTGGATGTCCTGTTGCTGATCATGAGTATACCAGACGGTGCCTTGATTGACTGGGTTTCATGAAAATGGTGTAGATCAGATATGCCAGTAAGTTGGAGCCTGCTGAGCAGTGGGCCTAGAGCAATGTTGGGCAGGTGTGTGACACAAAATATGCGCTGGGGCCATTTCGATCTGCCATTGGCTTCCAAATGCCTTGTGACTGACAGGATGCAGCCAGCAGACCCTTATTTGTAAAGGCATCTTGTTATATGGAGAGTTTTGACCCTGTCCCTTACTTTTGGAAACTCCTCTACCACCTCCAAGTTTGTGAACTCCTGATCATATTCCATTCCAGATTTGTATTCTCAGAATTCCTAACTCTTTTTCCCTAATTGTGTCTTACTTGGGGTGAAAGTATTGTCAAGGCATTGTTCTGGATGAGAGTGGGAAAAATTTTGTGTAGCACATATTTGCATACACATTGGATTCATTTTCCAATTTTCCATTCAGAATACTAAATCCCTGACACTAACATATACCCTATTAGACTCTGACTACTAATCCTAATATGGTGGAGTAAAATAACCCAAATGGAATAGAAATACAAGCAGTTCAGAGAAGGCATGGTGTGTAGTTGGAATTGTCTTTTGCATTATATTGGGTAGAAGGTATAAACTAGTTAATTTTTTTATTGAAAGAGTTCTCCATGTGTTTTTAAAGTAAACAAATGTATGAATTCGTGTCTCCCTTTCTCCGTAGCATATTCAGCACATGTATTTTTATATGCACATACAGAATCCTACCTGGTACCACTCGTACAATCTTGTGAGGTGGCTTACTTGGCAGATACAAATTGCGAGAAGACATCACAGCTCCTAAACACTGTTGGAACAGAAAATTAAACCTATGGGTGAGCTTCCTAGATGAACAACATTATACATAAATCCATGTTCAGTAAAATAAATATTTTTGCATCTTTGGATGATTTATATTTCATGGTGAATTTCGATTGGCATATATATTGCTACTTTTTAATGTCTGTGTGTGTATATATATATATATATATATATATATATATATATATATATATATATATATATATACAGTCTCCAGATTTTTCAAAATATGAAATATATTTGTCTTATTACACACTTCCTAAATTCATTCATATTCATGTATGTGGATTTATAATCAAATTTTCACATGATTATTCTCAGAAATATTTATCCACCTGAAATACATATTTTTTCCTACTAGTGAAAACTAACTTCAGTGAATGTTGCATACAAATCCTAATATTTCTACAGTAACTGACCCAGTTTAACATCAATGCGAGTAGATTCCAATGGGACATGCTGTGTGTTTTGACGTTCATTTTTATTCAACACTGGTACATTATGATTTCTTCAGTTTATGCACATTATAGGATATATTTTTCATCCACAGTTTCGCAAATTTATAGGCATTTGTTTCACTTTCAATCAATTCCTTCTTCAGAACACATGTATTCATCCATGTTTCTTGACTGGTCTTTTCATGAGACTTCTTTACAAAACACATTATTTTCAATTTTCATAATCATTTTTGAAGCGAAACTCAGACACCGTTCATGATAAACAATAACACTAATATTAACAATAGATGTATAACTGGTTGGAATGAATGATTTTATATCAATATAAGATATCTTAAATATTTTCAGATATCAATTCCATCCATTATTTAAAGTGGAATCAGCTATATTATTTATTCACACTGTGGTCAATTCATGCATTATCTCTATATTCATAGACACAGGGCACACCTCTTTGTACAACCAAAACTTATGTATATGTCTTCTAAATATTACTGCCAGAAATGGTGTAAGAAATACTCATGTCACCAGATCTACATACACATTTTATCACAGTAATATTCGGGACACAAAAAGTAAATGTCACACTTATGATTGTACCGGAGTCTGAATGGAAAGTGAACATGGATTACTAAAAACATTCCTGTCCATGTTGCCTAATCCTCTCAATTATCAATCCTGTTGGTGACTACATATTTGTTTCTTCCAAAGATTATATATTCAAACTCTACCCTGTTGAAAATGCCTAATCATATCACTCACTTTATACTTTGCCTGATTTCATTATGTCTCTATTGATATGTGGTTTCCTACATATTTTCCCCAGTTCATCATTGTGACTGACCCTTCACATGAAGTTATGTTTACTTTCACTCTCTAACGAAAACACTATTGCGATAGAACATATATTCCAAATCCTATATTGACACTTTTTCCTAAACCTACTATCTACCTAATCCTACCGACTACAAGTTTTTGACTGGATGTTCTCTTCGACATTCAATCATCCAAGGTACAAGGTTCTATGCCATTATATATCTATTTTTCTGAGACATCTGTGCACAATGTAAATCAAAGTTAAGTATCCCAATCAAGGGCCCAATGCCCTCTAGGCTTCAAAATTACCTAGATTTCTGTTTTTATTCATATATTTAACCTCTATATTTTTATAAATATCGCAGGTTCCCAATACCATTATTCATCCCGCAGAATGATTCCTAACCCAATTTAAACATTTTATTAACCCTAAGAATACACTGTTCCCTCAATCTAAATTTAATGAAAAGCAGGGACAGAGTTGGTCTTACAATACAGGAATGTAGGGGATCTTCCACCTGCTGAGAACTTCAAAGATCCATGTAAAAATGAACCCTGGAGAAGATATAGTCATCTATGAAGGACCTGAGAGAGCAAAAGTCATCTTCCATGTCAAACACCCTGGTCAGGATGAAGGGATGTGTCTGAATCAGCCTCTCTCTTCTTAATGTAGAGGAGAAGGACCAAACCAGGCCTGTGTGGATAGCTATTCCCGGGTTCCTAAGGTTGACATACCATTCTAACTTGTGAACATTTCAGAGGAAGTAGGGGAACCCTCCATCTAATGGGACCCTTGGAAGCAACTATTAGGACAAAATGGTTTACAAGACAGTGAATTCATTCAGTTCCTGAAGGAAGTGACCTCACCTCACTTCCTTCGTGATGGATCTCTCTGAACTTGGGATCCTGGAAGCCAGGTACACAGAGCCAGTCCCAGTCCCAGTCCCAGTGGGCTCACTTGCTTGGATTTACCAAAGACAGAGTCAGTCTTTCTTTGTTCCTACTGATATTATGATGCCAAAAGCAAGGAGAGCTCTGAAGAGGGGCCTTTCCTGAGAAAGCAGGTAGTGGCTCAAAATTCCCTTCTGACAACTTAAAAGAGTTGGCCAAGTAGACCAGATCTGAGACAGGACAGGACATTTCGGGGGAACATTGTGTGGCCCACCAGTCAGAGGACACTCCGTAGATTCACAGAACTACTTGGGGGAAGGAGGTGACTTTGTGGGTGTGGTTGTGGGTTTATGATTTTGTCTCATCTTCTGAGAATAGGTAGGAAAGGCGGTTAGTTTTTTTTTTTTTTTTTTTGGAGTGTACTGTTTCTAGTAAGTCATTTGACAAGGCGAGTGTTTCTATGTCTGTGTATTCCACTGTGTCCGTGGTTGTATACATTAGAAACGAGAATGCATCAATGTATTTGTCCTGTCTAGTAGAAAGCTTCCCAGCATTCAACCTGCCCAATTTATGAATGGGTTGCGGCTTTCCTTAAGGATGGGCAACACCTACTATCTTCCTAATTACCAATTTTCTTCCTGAATTCTTTCCAATCTCCAGAATTGGCTCATGTTTTTTTGTCCAAGATATGTACCACCTCCAAGCTCTGTGACATGGCCATGTACTGGATATCTGCAGGGAATGGCGAGCATCTCAGAAAACTCAGATATCAGTGTGACCAGTAAAGTATCAGTGGAGAAACCCTGCTTTGGGCCTTTTGCTTACATAATGTTCTGTTGCCCTTAATTTCAAGAAGTTCTTTGCCTCAGGCCACCCCTTTGTGAAGCCTGAGGAAAACAGTTTTCAAATGGAAATGAATGGGCATCACCTGTGGCCCTTTGCTTTATTGCTTTGGAAAGGGATGTGTGTGATTTAGCCTCTTGGCCCTGTGTGAGGCTGTGGCTTAGATTCTCAGCACCTGATGGATCTAAAGAAAGATCCCATGTGTGCATCCAAAACCAAAATGGCCAAAAGAGCAGTCCTTGTGGATGACGTCTTGCCTTCCTCTGTGAGGTTCCTGACTTCCATCAATAGGGATCCTTTGGGTCAGAGGAGTTCTCCAAAGCCATGCAGAGGTGCTTGGGTTTTCTCATGACTCCAATTCACATAAAGAATCTTAACCTCTGAGTCAGTTGGCCTCAAAGTAGAGAAGCGGTGTAGTCTTCACAGCATGCCTATTTCATCACGCCTGGTTCACAGAAAGTATGTCCAGGCCACCCTGACTTTAGCAAATGAGTGGCAAGGGAGCTTATTTTGGACACTGTCTTGGACTGCGCTCCTCATGAAAACCTCCAGCCAGAGGTTATGATGAGTGTCTATATGGAAGAAAATGAGGGCCATGTCGAAGTGTTTTGGTTTTAATTGTGGTCATTTGTGTGTCAGTTGGAAGAGATAACTGTGTTCACCTGGGCTTGAACTCTTGTGTGATTCCACTTAGAGACTGCTTTCTGGAACTGACCTCAGTGAAGTATTGCCATGAATTGTTTTGAGATTTTAGGAGGCCACGCATGAGATTCGCTCTTGGTATCTGTGATCTAGGCCCAGGGTGGCTTTGCACAGAAAACTGGGAATCTTTGCAAGGATATCACATGATTTTATTCTGAAAGACTTGGCAGCCATCGTTGAGAGTCAAAACACACATGGACCTAACATTGTAGACCTCAATGGGCCTTGCTTATGTTACCATTTGGCCTCTGTTTCTGTAGCCTTGCCTATGAGAGTTCTCTAGAGCTTTCATTGAAATGAGCTTCCTCACCATTTAATGGTTCCTGAATTAATTGAAACCCAGAGTGTCTCAAATTCATTTTTGAAAAATGGCTAGATAAATACCATGCAAGTTTTGAAATTCCCATGACCAGGTGGCACTGGAGAACCTTTGGATATCTGGTTCCTGATCATGAGTGTACCAGACAATGCCTTGATTGACTGGGTTTCATGAAAATGGAGTAGAACAGAGATGCCTGTATGTTGGAGCCTGCTGAGTAGTGGGCCTAGAGCTGTGGTGTGAAGGTGTGTGATAAACATCTGTGGTGGGGCCATGTGAATATGTCTTTGACTTCCAAATGGCTTGTGACTGACATGCTGCTGCCAGCAGACCCTTATATGTAAAGGCATCTTATTATATAGAGGGGTTTCAGGGCAATGTTCAGAATCAGGTTGCTCTTGTCAAGGGGGCAAGCTATGTGGGATAGAAGCCTGGTTGGTGCATTCTCCTGTAAACCCTGACCCACCACACCTGACAGAACTCCCTCCAGCACTGTGTCCCTGATGAACTCCTTGTATTTTTTGAAGCAACACCAAACTACGAGTGCAGCAGCCAGAAACACCACGAAAAGTGGAGGATGACCAAATGACTTCACAGTCCACGCGGGCAGACACTTAGACCCAGGTGGCCAAAGTTTGCCGACAAAGATAGAATTCATCACTGCTGCCTAATGTTCATTGGAAAACAAGAAACCATGTCCTCCAGGTCACATAGATGCCATTCCAGATTGATGGTCTCACTACAAAGGAAGCTAAATCTCCTGACAACAACATATAGTTTAAGTGCCCAAACTCAGAGGCAGTTTGTCAAGAAGTCTTTAGGCCAAAAGAACTTCATGTTTGTGGAGTGTTTACCCTATCCCTTACTTTTGGATATTCCTGTCCCAACTCCAAGGTTGTGAACTCCTGAGCATTTTCCATTCCGGATATGTATTCACAAATTTTCTAACTCTTCTCCTCTAATTGTGTCTTACTTGTGGTGAAGGAAATGTCAAGGCATTGTTCTGGATCAGAGTGGGGAGATTTTTGTGTAGCACATATTTGAATACACATGAGATTAATTTTCCTATTTTCCATTCGAAATTCTGAATCCCTGACACTTACCCATACCCTACTAGACTCTCACTATTAATCCTAATATGATGGAGAAAAATAACCCAAACAAAATAGAAATACAACCAGTTCAGAGGAGGCCTGTTGTATAGTTGGACTTGCCTTTTGCATGATAAAGGGTAGGTGTTACAAATCTAGTCAATTTTTAAATGAAAAAGTTCTCCATGTGTTTTTAAAGTTAACAAATATGTGAATTCTTGTTTCCCTTTCTCTGAAGCCTATTCAGAACATGTATTTTTAATGCACATATTGAATCCTACCTGGTATCACACTTATATTTTTTTGAGGTGGATGACATGGCAGATACAAATTGTGAGAAGAGATCACTCCTCCTAAACACTGTTGGAACTGAAAATTCAACCTATGGGTGAGCTTCCTAGTTGAACAACATTTTACTTAAATCCATGTTTAGTAAAATAAATATTTTTGCTTCAATGGATGATACATATTTCATGATGAATTTCTATTGGCATATATATTGCCAGTTTTTAATGTCTCTGTGTGTGTTTTTTGTATATATATATATATATATATCCTCCAGGTTCTTCAAAACATGAAATATATGTGTCTTTTATACACTCCATAAATTTATTCATGTTCATGTACTTGGATTTATAATCAACTTTTCAGAAGATTATTCCAGAAATATTCATCCACCTGAAATTCATATTTGTTACCTAGTACTGAAAGCTAACTTCAGTGAACGGTGCACACAAATCCTAATATTTTTATAGTAACTGACCCAGTTTAATATCAAAGCAAGTTGATTCCTATGGGACATGTTATGTATTTTGACGTTTATTTCTATTCAACAGTGGTAAATTACTATTTCTTCTTTTTTTGCAGATCATAGGATATATATTTAATCCAAAAGTTATCAAATTTACAGGTATTTGTTTCACTTTCAATCACTTCCTGCTTCAGAACACACGTATTCCTGCAGGTTACTTGACTGGTCTTATCATGAAACTTCTTTCCAAACACATTATTTTTGATTTTCATAATGATTTTTGATGCAAAATATACACAATTTTCATGATTATCCATAACCCTAATATTTCCATTAGATGTATAAATGGTTGTAATGAATGTATGTGCATCAATATAAGATTTCATGTATATTTTCAGATATCAATTCATTCCATTATTTAAAGTTGGAACCAGTTATATTTTTAATTCTCAGTATGGTCTCTTCATGCATTATCTCAATATTCATAAACACATGGTACACCCATTTGTACCCCCAATACTAATTTATGCATCTTCAAAATATTGCTCCCAGAAACAGTGGAAGAAATACTCCACCTGATCTACATATACATTTTATCACTGTAATAATCTGGACACAAAATGCAAAGTTCACCTTTATGATTGTACCAAAGCCTAAATGGAAATTGACCATGGATTACTAAAACATCTATGTCTAAATTGCCTAATGCTCTCAAATGTCAATCTATTTGTGACTCCATATTTATTTTTCCCTAAGATTATACAGTCAAGTTCAACCCTGTTGAAAATGTCTAATATTATCACTCACTTTGTACTATACCTGATTTCCTAATGTCTCTATTGATATCTGCTTTGCTACATATTTTCCCCAGTTCATCATTGTGAGTGACCCTACACATGTGCTGATATTGACATTCACTCTCTAACCGAAACCCTATTGTTAAAGAACTTTTGGTCCAAAGTCTATACTCGCCCTCATTTCAACACCTACCGACTATCTTCCTGATCCTACAGACTATCCCTGTTTGATTGGATGTTCTCTTCTACATTCAATCATCCAAGGTACAAGGTCCTATTTCATTGTATATCGATTTATCTGAGACATCTGTGCATAACATAATTCAATGCTAAGTATCCCAATCAAAGGCCCAATGCCCTTCTGGGCTTCAAATCTTACCTAGATTTCTGTTTTCATACTTATATTTCACCTATATATTCTTAAAAATGTCACAGGTTCCCAATACCATTATTAATTGAGCGGAATGATTCCTAACCCAAATCAAACATGTTATTAACCTTAACCATACACTGATTCCTCAATCTAACTTTTCAGAAGAGCAGGGACAGAGTTGGTCTCAAAATACAGGCATGTAGGGGATTCTCCACCTGCTGAGAACCTAAAAGGCCCATGCAGAAATGATCCATGGAGAAGATGTAGGCAGCTATGAAGGACCTGAGAGAGCAAAAGACATCTTCCATGGTGAATAACCTGGTCAGGATAAAGGGTTGTGTCTGAATCAGCCTCTCTTTTTTTCATATAGATAAGATGGACCAAAACAGGCCTATGTGGAGAGCTGTCCCTAGGTGCCTATGGTTGATATACCATTCTAACCTGTGAAAGTATCACAGGAAGTAGGGGCAGCCTCCATATCATGGGACCTTTGGAAGCAACTGTGAAGGCAAAGAGGTTGCCAAGATAGTGACCTCATTCAGTTCCTGAAGGAAGTGACCTCATCACACTTCTTTGGTGATGGAACTGTCTGAACTTGGTATCCAGGAAGCCAGGCACTCAGAGCCAGTCACAGTCCCAGTCCCAGGGGTCTCAATTTTTTTGATTTACCAAGGAGAGAGTCAGAGTTTCTTGGTAACTACTGATGTGTGGATGGCCAAATGCCAGGAAAGCTCTGAAGAGGGGCCTTTTCTGAGAAAGCAGGTAGTGGCTCACCACTGGCTCCTGACAACTTCACAGAGTTGGACAAGGAGACCAGATCTGAGAAAGGACAGGCCATTTCAGTGGAACATAGTATGACCCACCAGTCATAGGACACTCTGGATAGTCACAGTCATACTTGGGGGAAAGAGGTGCCTTTGTATGTGTGTGTGTGTTTGTGGTTTTGTCTCATGTTCTGAGAATAGGTAGTAGCGGCGGTTTGTTTGGTTTTGAGTGAACTGTTTCTAGTAAGTCATTTGACAAGGCGAGTGTTTCTATGTCTCTGAATCCCACTGTGTCCGTGGTTGTAGACAGTTGAAAAGAGAATGGATCAATGGATTTGTGTTGTCTAGTAGAACGCATCCCAGCATGTATCCTGCCAAATTTATTAATGGTCTGAGGCTTTCCTTATCGATGGGCAACACCTGCTATCTTTCTAAGTTCCTGTTTTCTTCCTGAATTCTGGCCAATATCCAGAATAGGCTCATGGTTTTCTCTCCAAGATATGTACCACCTCCAAGCTCTGTGACATGGCCATGTACTGGATAGCTGAAGGGAATGGAGAGCATCTCAGAATACTCAGATATCAGAGTGACCATTTAAGTCTCATTGGAGAAACCCTGCTTTGGGCCTTTTGCTTACCTATTGTTCTGTTGACCTGAATGTCAGCAAGGTCTTTGCCTCAGGCCATCTCTTTTTGAAACCTGAAGAAAACAGTTTTCAAATGGAAATGAATGGACATCCCCTGTGGCTCTTTTCTTAATTTCTTTGGAAGGAGATGTGTCTGATTCAGCCTTTTGGCCCTTTGTGAGTCTGTGGCTTAGATTATCAGCACCTGATGGATCTAAAGAATGATCCCATGTATGCATTCAAACCAAACTGGCCAAAAGAGCAGTTATTATGGATAAAGTCTCTCACCTTCCTTTGTAAGGTTCCTGACCTCCATCAAGTGAGAATAGGGATCCTTTGGGTCAATTGAGTTCTTAAAAGCCCTGCAGAGGCTAGCCCATAGGTGCTTGGGTTTTCTGATTACTCCAATTCACATAAAGAATCTAAACCCCACAGTCAGTAGGCCTCAAATTGGTGAACCGAAGTAGTATTAATGGCAGGCCTATTTGACCACTCCTGGTTCACTGGAAGGTTGTCCAGGCCACCCTGACTTTAGGCAAACCAGAGGCAAGGGAGCTTATTTTGGACACTGTCTTGGGCTGCGCCCCTCATGGAAACCTTTAGCCAGAGGAGATGATGAGTGTCTATATGGAAGAATATGAGGGCCATGTGGGAGTGTTTTGGTTTTAATTGTGGTCATTTGTGTGGCAGTTGGAAGAGATGACTTGTAAGATTCCAGCAGACGTCGGAGGAAGAGACTACCAAGAGACTGGCTCATGCAACAGCAATGGGGATTTATTGAGGATCCAATTCAGTTCGCTGGGGCTCTATGCTCACTCAACAAGCAACAGTGGCCCAGATCCCCGAGAAGAGGTTAAGCAGTGCTTCAGTACACTTTTTGGGTAGGCAGAGGCTTTATATATATCAGAGGAAATCATCTTGATCAGCCGGAAAATCGAACAACAACTCTCAAACTTGATTAGCACATTCATTGGTGGAATCAGGTCGGGCGGGGGTGATAGGTCGATCCTAAGGAGGGGGGTACATTCAAACTGATTGGTTTGGGCCCTGATATGCTTAGGTGCCAAGCTGCACAGGGTCCTAGATTATTAAACAACTGGATGGTCAGGGGGAATATTTAATGGGCAGTGAAAGGAATTGTCCTAACAGCTACAGGAATTTCAGGTTTTAGGTTTAGCATGGGAACTTAACAATACCTGGTCCTTTACATTTTAACTCAGGCTTTGCAGCTTAGAAACTTTACAACACCCGCTATTTTACACTTTAACTTCAATTTCTTTTACCCTAACAGACTGGGTCCACCTGGGTGTGAACTCTGGTGTGATTACCCTTAGACACTGAGTTCTGGAACTGAACTCAGAGAAGAGGTGTCATGAATTGTGTTGGGATTATAAGAGGCCACACATGAGAGTTGCCCTTGGAAACTAAGATCTAGGCCCAGGGTGGCTTTCCACAGAGCATTGGAAATTTCAGCCAGGATATCACATGATTTTATTCTGAATGACTTGGCAGCCATAGTTGAGAGTCAAAACACACATGAAACTCACACTGTAGACCTCAATGGGCCTGGTTTCATGTGACCTTTTGGCCACTCTTTGAGAAGCCTTGTCTGTGAGAGTTCTATAGAGATTTCATTGAAATCAGCTTTCTCAAAATTTAAAGGTTCCTGAATGAATTGAAACCCACAGTGCCTCCAACTTCATCCTTGAAAAATGGCTAGATAAATACCATGAAATTTTTGAAATTCCCAGGACCAGGTACCACTGGAGAAAGTTTGGATGTCCGGTTTCTGATCATGAGTATAACAGACAGTGCCTTGATTCACTGGGTTTCATGCAAATGGTGTAGAACAGAGATGCCAGTAAGTTGGAGCCTTCTGAGTAGTGGGCCTAGAGCAGTGGAGGGCAGGTGTGTGATAAAACATCTGTGGTGGGGCCATGGGGATCTTCCATTGTCTTCCAAATGGCTTGTGACTGACATGGTGCAGCCAGCAGACCCTTATATGTAAAGGCATCTTGTTATTTGGAGAGGTTTCAGGGCAATGTTCAGAATCAGGATGCTATGGTCAAGGGAAAAGCTATGTGGGATAGAAGCATGGTTGGTGCATTCTCTTGCAGACCCTTACCCACCACAGGTGACAGAACTCCCTCCAGCACTGTACCAGGTGAACTACTTGTATTTCGTGAAGCAAATAACAAACTCCCAGTGCAGCAGTAAGAAATACCACGAAAAGTGGAGGATGACCAAATGGCTTCACAGTCCACAAAGAGAGAAACTTAGCCCCCAGTGGACACTGTTAACCTACATAGAGAGAAATCAGCACTGCTGCCTCGTGTTCAGTGGAAAATAAGAAACTATGTCCTCCAGGTCACATACATGCACACCCAGCTTTGATGGTCTCACTACAAAGGAAGCTCCTGACAAATACTTATATTTCAAGTGCGCAACCTCAGAGGCAGTTTCTCAAGAAGTCTTTAGGCCAGCAGAGCTCCATGTTTGTTGAGTGTTTACCCTGTCCCTTACTTTTGGAAACTCCTCTACCACCTCCAAGGTTGTGAACTCCTGAGCGTATTCCATTCCAGATATGTATTCACAGAATTTTTAACTCTTCTCCTCTAATTGTGTCTTACTTCAGGCGAGGGTAATGTCAAGGCATTTTTCTGTATGAGAGTGCAAAAATTTGTGTGCAGCATTTATTTGAAATACTGAATCCCTGACATTAACCCATATCCTAATAGACTCTGACTACTAATCCTAATATGATGGAGAAAAATAACTCAAACAAAATAGAAATACAAGCATTTCATAGGAGGCATGGTGTATAGTTGGACTTGCCTTTTGAATTATATAGGGTAGGAGTAATAAATCTAGTCAATTTTTAATTGAAATAGTTTTCCATGTGTTTCTAAAGTTAACAAATATGTAAATTACTGTCTCCCATTCTCTCTAGCTTATTCAGAACATTTGTTTTTATATGCACATATAGAATCCTACCTGGTTATCACACATACAGTCTCATGAGGAGGCTTATTGGCAGATACAAATTGTGAGAAATGACCACTCCTCGTAAACGCTGTTGGAACTGAAAATACAACCCATGGGTGAGCTTCCTATTTGAACAACCTTATACAAAAATCCATATTCAGTGAAATTAATATTTTTGGATCTGATGATGATATATATTTCATGATAAATTTCGATTGGCATATATATTGCAATTTTTAATGTCTCTCTCTCTGTGTGTGTATATATATATATATATATATATATATATATATATATATATATATATATATATATATACATATATATATATATATGCACTCTGTCTAGATTTTTCAAAATATGAAACATGTGTCTTATTGTAGACTCCCTAAATTCATTTATATTCATGTATGTGGATTTATAATCAACTTTTCACAAGATTATTCTCAGAAATACTCATCCACCTAAAATACATACTTGTTTCCTAGTACTGAAAACTAACTTCGTTGAATGGTGCATACATATCCTAACATTTCTACAGTAGCTGACCCTGTTTAACATCAATTCAAGTAGATTACTATGGGACATGATGTGTATTTTGAAGTTCATTTTTATTCAACACTGGTACATTGCTATTTCTTCAGTTTATGCACATCATAGGATACATATTTCATCCACAAGTTAGCAAATTCATAGGCATTTGTTTCACTTTCAGTCACTTCCTGCTTCAGAACACATGTATTTCTCCATGTTTCTTGACTGATATTTTCATGAGACTTCTTTCCAAACACATTATTTTCGATTTCCCTAATCACTTTTGAAGCAAAACCCACACACCTTTCATGATAACCCATAACCCTAATATTACCATTAGATGTATAACTCGTTGGAATGAATGACTGTATATCAATATTAGATTTCTTATATATTTTCAGATATCAATTCAATCCATTATTTAAAGTGGAACCAGTTATATTATTTATTCACATGATGGTCAATTGATGCATTATCAATATATTCTATGACACAGGGTATACCCTTTGTACCCCCAATACTAATTTATATTTCTTCAAAATAGTGCTCCCAGAAATGGTGGAAGAAATACCCATCTCACCTGATCTACATATACATTTTATCACAGTAATATTCTGGACACATAAAACAAAGGTCACTCCTATGATTGTACCAAAGCCTAAATGGAAAATGAGCATGGATTACTAAATGCACCCATGTCCAGGTTGCCTAATGCTCTCAAATGTCAATCCTATTGGTGACTACATATTTGTTTCTTTCTAACATTATATATCCAAACTCAACCCTTTTGAAAATGTCTAGTCCTATGACTCAGTTTATACTTTGCCTGATTTCCTAATGTCTTTATTAATATCTGCTTTCCTCCATATTTTCCCCAGTTCATCATCGTGACTGACTCTTCACATGTGCTAACATTTACATTCACTCTCAACTGAAACCATATTGCTAAAGAACTTTTGGTCCAGATCCTATACTCACTCTTCTTCCTAAAACTACTATCTCCTGTTCCTACTGAGTATTCCTTTTTGACTTGATGTTCTCTTCTACATTCAATCATTCAAGGTACATTGTCCTATGCCATTGTATATCGATTTATCTTAGACATCTGTTCAGAACGTAATTCAACGCTAAGTATCCCAATCAAGTTCCCATGCCCTTCTCGGCTTCAAACCTTAACTAGATTTCTGTTTTCATACTTATATTTCACCTATATATTCTTGTAAATATCGCAGGTTCCCAATACTGTTATTCAACCCTCAGAATGATTCCTCACCCAAATCGAACCTGTTATTCACCCTAATCATACACTCTTCCCTCAATCTAACTTTACAGAAGAGCAAGGAAGGAGTTGGTATTTCAATACAGGAATGTAGGCGATCTTCCACCTGTTGAGAACCTCAAATGTCCTACATAAATGACACCTGGATAAGTTGTAGGCAGCTATGAAAGACCTGAGAGAGCAAAAGTCATCTTCCATGGAAAACAACCTGGTCAGGATGTAGGGATATGTATGAATCAGCCTCTCTCTTATTAATGTAGAGAAGATGGACCAAACCAGGCCAGTGTGGAGAGCTGTTCCTGTGTGCCTATGGTTGATATACCATTCTAACTTGTGAAAGTGTCACAGGAAGCAGGGGCAGCCTCCATCTCATGGGACCCTTGGAGTCAACTCTTAGGACAAAGTGGTTGCCAAGGCAGTGAACTCATTCAATTCCTGAAGGAAGTGACTTACGTCACTTCCGTGGTGATCAAACTCTCTGAACTTAGATCCAGTAAGCCAGGCACCCAGAGCCAGTCCAAGTCCCAGTCTTAGTGGTCTCACTTGTTTTGATTTTCCAAGGATAGAGTCAATCTTTCTTGAAATCTACCGATGTGGGAATGGCCAAATAACAGGAAAGCTCTCAAGAGGGGCCTTTTCTGAGCAAGCAGGTAGAGGCTCACCCCTGGCTTCTGACAAGTTCACAGAGTTGACCAAGGAGACCTAATCTCATACAGGACAGGCCATCTCAGGGGAACATAGTGTGGCCCACCAGTCAGAGGACACTCCGGATAGTCACAGACCCATTTGAGGGAAGGAGGTGCCTTTGTTATGTGGGTGTGGTTTTTTGGTTTGTCTCATATTCTGAGAATATGTAGGAAAGGTGGTTTGTTTGGTTTGTAGTGAACAGTTTTTAATAAGTCATTTGACAAGGCGACTGTTTCTATGTTTGTGTATCGCACTGTGTCCGTGGTTGTAGACATTAGAAAAGAGAATGATTCAATGGATGTGTCCTGTCTGGTAGAAAGCTTCCCAGCATTCATCCTGCCCGATTTATGTATGGACTTTGGCTTGCCTTATCGATGGGCAACACCTGCTAATTTCCTAAGTTGCTGTTTTCTTCCTGAATTCTGGCCACTCTCCAGAAGAGGCTCATGGTTTTGTGTCCAAGATATGAATCACTTCCAAGCTCTGTGACATGGCTATGTTCTGGATAGCTGAAGTGAACGGCCAGAAGCTCAGAAAACTCAGATCACTGTGACCAGAAAAGTCTCAGTGGATAAACCCTGCTTTGGGACTTTTGCTTACATATTGTTCTGTTACCCTGAATGTCAGGTAGTTCTTTGCCTCAGGCCACCCCTTTGTGAAACCTGAAGAAAACAGTTTTCAAATGGAAATGAATTGAAATCACCTGTGGCTCTTTGCTTAATTGCTTTGGAAAGGGATGTGTCTGAATCAGCCTCTTAGCTCTGTGTGAGGCTGTTGATTAAATTCTCAGCCCCTTATGGATCTAAAGAAAGATCCCATGTGTGCATCCAAAACCAAAATGGCCGAAAGTACAGTCATTGCAGATGAAGTCTTTCGCCTTCCTCTGTAAGGTTCCTGACCTCTATAAAGTGAGAATAGGGAAGATACACCAAGCCAATTGATGTCTCCTTTTGGAAAAATTGTACCACCAATGAGAGCATCAGCAAAATTACCCCAACACTACCACAAGTCGCTGCACCAACAGATAGTTCACAATGCATACATGTTAGTTCACAATGCATACAAGTGATATATATTCCAGGCAAGTTCTGCAAGCAGTTCAGTGATGGCTATTGCAGAAGCTGTAGATTGGTTTTATCTTTGTCTTCACCAGCACTGGGTTGAAGATTGGAATTCTGGCAATAATGGCTAAAGAAAAAATTACTTACCATTCCAGAAGGCACTAAAAAACCCAATTATCTTAACAATTTACATTATCTTGAAGAGAATTATTAAATATAATGAAAAGGAAAGGTGAAAGTCAACAAACAGTTCTGCTAAACTCCTGTTTTTGTTCACATATTAAAACAATCCTCAACAGTTGTTTACCCAATTTAAATTAAACTATTTAAATCACGTGAATAAAAAAAAAATTTGGATCCATTTTTTCATGAGCACACATCATATATGATATATGGATATATGTACATTCAAACATAAAACACAAAACACAAGTGTGCACAAATAATATAATATATACAACACATAACATAATAGTAAAGGCCTTATAACTTTTTACAGGTGAAATCACCATTGGAATGTCTAAAAACTCTATAGTCAAAAAATAGAACTGATCAGCAAAACATTAACCTAGGTCTGTATGAGCTCAAAAAAAAAATAAAAAATAGAACTTCATGATGTGGGAAAGGGCAATAATAAAATAGATATTGAAAAAAGCATCCTGGTTCTGTCGCAGATGTAAGGATAGCCAAACTGGAGTTTTGGATATCAGCTGTTATGAATTTGAGCCAAATCATCTTCTTTTTGGTCTATAGAAATCACTTTAGTTAATTTCTCTGGAATCCATATTGCCTGCTGTTCTTCCTGTGGAAACACACAAACAGACCCCTGACTAAAGACAATCACTGGGTCAGGACTTTAGTTAATCTCTCCAAAATCCAAATCAGCTGCTGTTCTTCCTGTGGAAACACACAAACAGACGCCCGACTCCAGACAATTACTGGGTCAACACTTTTCCATTGTCCTATTAGAATATCCTTCCGAAGTACCTTGGGCTTATGCACATTTTTTGGAAACATATGCCTTTCCACAGCACTAAGTCCTGATGAATCCAAGTTTAAAAAGTTTAGAGTAAAAAGCGTTAATTTAAGTTTATCTTTGGGGAATATATACCCCTTCTCAATTCCGTCTTTGTCCTTTAATAAGTACATTTTTATTGTTTGATGTGCTCTTTCAACTATGCCCTGTCCCTGTGGATTGAATGGGATTCCTGTTATATGAGTAATGCCAAATGATGAGCAAAATTGTTTAAAAGAGTTAGAAGTGTAACCGGGGGCATTATCTGTTTTTAACTGTTTTGGAATGCCCACAGTGGCAAAATTTTGTAAGCAATGAGCTATAACATCTTTAGTTTTTTTCTCCAGCATGAAGGGAGCCCATTAAAAATCCAGAACAAATATCAACTGTAAGATGCAAATATTTTAATTTTCCAAATTCTGGCAAGTGTGTGACGTCCATCTGCCAAATATGGTTAGGTATCAATCCTCTAGAATTGACTCCAAGATTAACTTGTGGTAAAAAGGTCACACAATTTTGACATTGTTTTATAATTTGTCTAGATGTTCCTTAGTTTTTTTGAAATGCTTTTGTAAAGTATAAGCATTGACATGGAACTTTTTAAGAAAATTTATTGCTTCTTCTAGTGTAAAGAAAATATGTATGTATGTCAATTGTAGTTTTATCTGCTAAATCATTGCCCAAACTAAGGGCTTTAGGCAATCCTGTATGTGCCCTGATATGTCCTATAAAGAATGGATCTTTTCTGTCCCAGATTAGACTTTGTATAGTGGAAAGCAAAGAGAAAACAGTAGAGAAAGGGGAAATCCTACCAGCATCTTCAAGGGATACTATAGCATTAACTATATACTGACTATCGGAAAATAAATTAAATACAGAATCTTTAAAAATCACAAAAGCTTGTAATACTGTACTAAGCTCTACCTTGTGAGCTGATTGTTTTGGTACTAAAAATATAAAAGTTGGATCAGGTGTAACTATTGCTGTTGTACCATTATTTAACCCATCGGTGAATATATTTGGAGCATTCATGATAGGTGTTTTCTTGTCATTTTTGGAAAAATTACAGGATGCGATGACCAAAAAGACAATAAAAGATAAGATGGTAAGTGGTTATCAAATGAAACATTAGATTTACACACGATTATTGCCCAAGTATTTAACTAATTAGCTAATTCATCAATTTGATTCATAGTATATGGAGTAATAATTTTATTGGGTGAAATTCCACACACACTCTTTTTGCTGCTTTTATTCCTATGAGTATTAATTCTCCCTCAGCCTCAGGATAGCAAGTAATAATAGTGTTAGAAGACTAAGATAAATGTATCCATAATAATGGACCTTCTTCCCAAAATACTCCTGTAGAAATATTTTTTTTGTTGTTAGTACAATAAATAATAAATGCAAAATTATATCAACTCTATCCAAAAGCATATTTCCCATATATGTTTCAATGATTTTTATTGCTTTTCTTGCTTCAGGCGTTAACATTCTGAGTGAATTTGGATCTCATGGTCCTTTTAGGATATCAAATAAAGGTCCCAACTCTCCTGTTGGTATACCTAGATGAGGCCTTATCCAATTTAAGTCTCCTAATAACTCTTGAAAGTCATTAATTGATTTGAGTTGATCTACTCGTATTTGAATTTTTGGTTGACTGACCATGGTTGAGGATAATAGAGCTACTAAATAATTAATTGGAAAATTTAATTGTATTTTACCTATTGGTATCTCTAGGTTATAATTTTTTAATACGTTTGTAAGTGTGGCATACCATTCTAGCAATGGGTTTTTAACTTTGTGTGCTAATAATACATCATCCATATAGTGAAAAATTTGTATTTCAGGAATTTGATTTCTAAGTGGCTGGATTACTTTGTTAACATAAATTTGACGCATAGTTGGGCTGTTAGCCATCCCTTGAGGGAGTACTTTCCACTCATATCTCTTGTCAGGACCTTCATGATTCAGTGCAGGTATAGTAAATGCAAAACTTGGAATATCCTCAGGATGAATTGGAATTGAAAATAAAACGATCTTTAATATCTACAACGAAAACATACCAAGTTTTTGGCAAAGCACACAATTGAGGAATCTCTGATTGAGCAGGTCCCATAATAACCATCCCATTATTAATGGCTCTTAAATCTTGCAATAATCTCCATTTACCAGATTTCTTTTTAAGGACAAAAATGAGAGTATTATGGGGAGACACAGAAGGTTGTATATGTCCTTCCACTAATTGTTGTTTGACCAGGTCATGGGCTACTTGTATCTTTTCTTTAGTCAGGGGCCACTGAGGAACCCATACTGGTCTTTCTGATTTCCAAGTAATATTTATTGTCTCAGTGGCCCTTTCTGAAAATCCAACCCATATCTATCTGTTCCTTGATCTTTTTGTATTGGTGTTGCTATACCTTGTTCTTGCTTTTCTAATCTTTTTCCTTTCCTAAAATCTTGTCTAGCCATAATAGTGGGTGAATTTTGATTGATGTTATTTGTTAATGTCAAACCTAATTGATCTAGGACATCTCATCCCCATAAATTTACGGGAAGATGTTCCAATACATATGGCTGTATAGTTCCTTCACATCCTTCAGGATCCTTCCAATCTAATACCGTTGCACTTTTATGGGGATTAGTCGCCACTCCTAGGCCTCGAAGCGTTTGAGTGGCTTGTTGTAATGGCCAATGTTTTGGCCATTCTTGACGACAGATGATGCTAAGGTCTGCACCTGTATCCAGTAGCCCATTGAATTCATGTCCTTGAATATTTAGTTTTAGCATGGGGCGAGAATATAAATTTAAAGAAAGCATAGCCCAATCTACACCTGTGGAGCCTAATCCCTTGGAACCCCTTTCTACAGCATAACTGTAAAATTTATCATGTGGGCTGGGTATTATTAGTAATTGTGCTATTCTATCTCCTGGAGAAATTACTGATATACCCTTTGGAGAACTGGCTATAATTTTTATTTCACCTTCATAATCGCGATCAATTACCCCAGGACTCATCATAAGTCCTTTTAGAGTAGAAGAGCTGCATCCCAATAATAAGCCTACTGTTCTTTTGGGAAGAGGTCGTTTCACCCCTGTGGGAATGATTTGAACTCCCATCTCTGGAGTTAGTATTGATCTGGCGGAGGCACAGATGTCCAACCCTGCACTCCCTCTGGTTTGTCTGATGAGGGATCTGATGAACAATGTGTCGTGGGCACTACACTGATGGGGTTGCTGGTTTCCTCCAGTGCTCCGTATATTTGCGGTTTCGGGCCCCAGAGCATTGGGCCCCCCTGTCCATTTTTTGGCAATGGAGTCGGATGCCTTTCTTCATGATATCGTGGATAAACACCTGGTGCTTGTTTGTTTTTTGATAATGAAGTACCCTCTATGGTGGTTTGAGAATGGTATTCATTAGCCCAATGTCTCCCTCTACGTCATCGTGGCCAAATACCCGGTATTCTAGTCCTTTGATACCTAGTTTTGTTAAACCCTCCTCCTATGGGGCAATTCCTTTTAAAAAGTCCTGTTTGTTCACAATTGTAGCATGTTCTTGGCCTGTCTTCTAAAGCCTGTTTTACTAAAGCTGCCACAATTTGCCCTTTTTCATTAATGTCTCTGGCATCTAAAGCCTGTTTTACTGCAGCTGCCACGACTTGCTCTTGTTCATTAATGTCTCTACCAAATTTAATAAATGTGTTTAAATCTTCATGTTTCCATGGTCTAATGATACCTCTGCAGCAATGATTCGCTTGGTCATAAGCCAGTTGTTTTAATAATGGCATTGCTTGTTCTGTATTTCCAAAAACTCTGTAGCTGTTTCAATAAGCCTATCTACAAATCCAGCGTAAGATTCATTAGCTCCTTGTATTACCTTAGATAATTGACCTTGTAAACCTCCATGTCCTTGTAAAGTCTTCCATGCCCTAACTGCCTCTACAGCAATTTGTGCGTATATGCCAGGATCATATGGAATTTGTTGTTGCTGATCCTCATAAGGTCTCTTTTCTAACAACAAATCTAGATTTCTCTAAGGATAACCAGCTGCTGCATTTCGCCTAGACATCTCTTTGCAAAATTCCTCATTGGCAACCTTCCATAATAGGTATTGACCTCCATTTAGCACAGCTTTACACATATTAGCCCAATCTGCTGGCGTCATGTTCAAGGTGTTAATGGATTCGACCAAGCTTACAATGAAGTGTGCTTGAGGACCATATGTTGTTACAGCCTCTTTTAGCTGCTTCACTATTTTGAAATTTAAAGCATGGTGAATTCGCTGCCCTCCTACCTCAAATACAGGGCATGTTAATACTTGAGATCCTGTCTCAGGATCCGAACTATCAACTGTTGGGGTTGGGGGCCTCCCAGCACATGGAGGTGGCCTTGTTAGTTGGACATTTACATCCTCTGGTGACAGAAAGGTGTTAGTAGCAGTCTCCTTTTTTAACTTTGCCCCTGATTGCTTTTTATGCTCTAAACTTGGTTCCTCTATCTTTGTCTGAACTGAAGGCTTTGGACTAAGCAAACCAGATATGAACGTCCACAATGGCAATGTGCCAACTGGCATAGTCCCTCGGCTGCTCTTTTCTAATCCTTTTAAATCTTCACCATGATGGTTCCATTGTGATATATTTAATGACTCCTCCTTCAAAAGCCATGGGCTACATTTTTGTATTGTATCAACAAATGCCCTGACTGTCCTTGATATTTCTGAGATGCCTCCTTTCTCTAACAATTTATTTAACACTCTTTCAGTTTGTTTTTTACTAATTTCTGATCCCGTATTTCTATTATAATACAAGCCAACAAGATGACGCCAAACAAAACTGAGACAGAATGAATTAAAAAGGGAACAACAAAAAGTCATTATAGCCTTTCTATCCTCCTGACATGTGCATCCGTCCTTTATACCTATCTGTTCCTCAGACGTAAATATTTTTTTTCTCAGATGTGAGTGGTTTTTCTTCCGTCCCACTCATCTCCAGGAACAGGCAACTTAAAACAAAAGTGAAGCAAAACAAAGGAGTCATCTTAAAATGGCTACCCATCCTTTCACCTTGCCCACAGGGGCAAGCAGTTTACCTTATCACTTACCCTCAGTCGTTCCTCATGTGAGCCACCAAATGCTGCAGTCTGGCTGGGCATGATTCAGGAGCCACTTGTTAAAAAAAAAAAAAAAAAAAAAAAAAAAACTAACTTTATTTTTAGAACCACACACGGCAAACAAAACAACTCCTCAGGAAAAACCCTCAGAGCCCAACTGCCACTACTGGCTTCCTTGTAAAGTCTCTCTCACACACACAAGCCTCTCCACCTGCCACAATCCTACTGCTCTTGAGGCCGATTGGCTGGGTGGAGCCAAAAAAGTTCCCCAAGGAGCAGCTCCATGGTCTGAAAGGGCAGGGAAACAGCCCAATGAGCATCACCACAGAGGAGCCAATCAGCTAGATGATGCTGAGGTCGCTGTGAGCCAATAATCAGCCGGCAGCTGGAAATTTGCTGGCAGCTGGAAGTTTGCTGGGGCCCCTTCAGCTGTGGCTCTCAACAAATTCCTGTCTCATTTCTCTGTAGCCTATTCAGCGCATGTATTTTTATATGCACATATAGTATCCTATCTGTTATCACATGTACATTTTTGTGAGGTGGCTGACTTGGCAGATACAAATTATGAGAAGAGATCACTCCTCCTAAACATTGTTGGAACTGAAAATTCAAAATATGGGTGAGCTTCCTAGTAGAACAACATTATACATAAATCCATTTTCAGTGAAATAAATATTTTTGCATCTGTGGATGACATATATATTTCATGATGAATTTTGATTGGAATACACACTCTACAAATTTTTCAAAATATGAAATATATGAGTCTTATTATACACTCCTTAAAATCATTCATATTCATGTATGTGGATTTATGATCAACTTTTCACAAGATAATTCTCAGAAATATTCATCAACCTGAAATACATATTTGTTACCTAGTACTGAAAGATAACTTCAGTGGATGGTGCATACAAATCCTAATATTTCTACAGTAATACCCAGTTTAATATCAATGCAAGTAGTTTCCTATGGGACATGATGTGTATTTTCCGGTTCATTTTTATTCAACAGTGGTACATTACTATTTTCTCAGTTTATGCACATCATAGGATATATATTTCATCCACAAGTTCACAAATTTATAGGCATTTGTTTCAATTTCAATCACTTCCTGCTTCAGAACACATATATTCCTCCAGATTTTTTGACTGGTCTTTTCATGAGACTTCTTTTCAAACACATTATTTTCGATTTCCATAATCAGTTTTGAAGCAAAACTCACACATTCTTCTTGATAAACCATAACCCTAATATTACCGTTAGATTTATGACTGGTTATAATGAATGTATGTATATCAATTTAAGATTTCCTTTACATTTTCAGATATTAATTAAATCAATTATTTAAAGTTGGAACCAGTTACATTATTTGTTCACAGTATGGTCTATTCATGCATTATTTCTATATTCATAGACACATGGTACACCTCTTTGTTCCCCCAATACGAATTTATACGTCTTCAAAATATTGCTCCCAGTAATGGTGGAAGAAATACTCATGTCACCTAATCTACATATACATTTTATCAAAGTAACATTCTGGACACAGAAAACAAAGGTCACTCTTATGATTGTACCAAAGCCTAAAAGGAAAGTGAGCATGCATTACTAAAAACATCCATGTCCAGGTTGCCTAATGCTCTCAAATGTAAACCCTATTGTTGACTATATATTTGTTTCTTCCTAAGATTATATATTCAATCTCAAGCCTGTTGAAAATATCTCATCCTATCCCTCACTTTAAACTTTGCCTGATTTCTTAAAGTCTCTATTGACATCTGCTTTCCTACATATTTTCCCCAGTTCTCATTGTGACTGACTCTTCACATGTGCTGATATTTACATTCACTCTCTACTTGAAAACCTATTGCTAGAGAACTTTTTGTCCAAATCCTATACTCACTCTTGTTTCTAAACCTAGCAACTATCTTCCTAATCCTACAGACTTTCTTTTTTTAATTGGATGTTCTCTTCAACATTCAATCATCCAAGGTACAAGGTCCTATGCCATTGAATATCGATTTATCTGAGACATCTGGGCAGGACATAACTCAAAGCTAAGTAACCCACTCAAGGGCCCAATGCCCTTCTGGGCTTCAAATTGTACCTAGATTTCTGTTTTCATACTTGTATTTCACCTATATATTCTTGTAAATATCCCAGTCTCCCAATACCATTATTCATCCTTCAGAATGATTCCTAACCAAAATCGAATATGTTATTAACGCTAACCATAGACTTTTCCCTCAATCTAACTTTACACGTGAGCTGGGAGAGTGTGATCAGGAAAATCTCAGTGGAGAAACCCTGCTTTGGGCCATTTGCTTACCTGTTGTTCTGTTGCCCAGAATATCAGGAAGTTCTTTGCCTCAGGTCACCCCTTTGTGAAGCCTGAAGAAAGCTGTTTTCAAATGGAAATGAATGAGCATCACTTGTGGCTCTTTGGGTCAAATGAGTTCTTCAAGCCATGAAGAGGTGCTTGGGTTTTCTCATGACGCCAAATCACATAAAGAATCTATACCTATCAGTCAGTAGTAGTCAGTCAATATTGCTCCTAAAAATGGTGGAGAAATACTCATGTCAAATGATCTACATATATATATATTTAATGACAGAAATATTCTGGGCACAGAATTCAAAGTTCACATTTATGATTGCACCAAAGCCTAAATGGAAAGTGAACATGGATTACTAAAAATATCATGTCCAGGTTGCCTAATGCTCTCAAATGTAAATCCTATTGGTGACTACATATTTGTTTCTTCCTAAGATAATATATTCAACCTCAACCCTGTTGAAAATGTCTAATCCTATCACTCACTATATACTTTGCCTGATTACCTAATGTCTCTATTTATATCTGCTTTCCTACATATTTTCCCAATTTCATCATTGTGACTGACTCTTCACATGTGCTGACATTTAAATTCATTCTCTAACCGAAAACCTATTGCTAAAGAACTTTTGTTGCAAATTCTACATGCACTCTTCTTCCTAATCCTAACTACTATCTTTCTAATCCTACTGACTATCCCTTTTTGACTGGATGTTCTTTTCTACATTCAATTATCCAAGGTACAAGGTCATATGCCATTGTATATCGATTTATCTGAGACATCTGTTCAGAAGTTAATTCAATGCTAAGTATCCCAAGCAAGGGCCCAATGCCCTTCTGGGCTTCAAATCATACTTAGATTTCTGTTTTCATGCATACATTTCACCTCTATATTGTTATAAATATCGCAGGTTCCCAATACCATTATTCACCCAGCAAAATGATTCCTAACCCAAATCGAACCTGTTATTAACCCTAACCATACAGTATTCCCTCAATCTTACTTTACAGAAAAGCAGGGAAAGAGTTGGTCTTATAATACTGGAATGTAATGGATCTTCCACCTGGTGATAACCTTTAATGTCCATGGCGAAATGATCCCTGGAGAATATGTAGGCAGCTATGAAGGACCTGAGAGAGCAAAAGGCATCTTCCATGGCAAACGGCTTGGTCAGGATAAAGGGTTGTGTCTGAATCAGCTTCTATTCTTAAAGCAGAGAACATGAGCCAACCCAGGCCTGTGTGTAGATCTGTTCCTGGGAGATTATGGTTGATATACAATTCAAACTTGTTAAAGTGTCACAGGAATTAGGGCCAGCCTCCATCTCATGGGAACCTTGGAAGCAACGTTTGGACAAAGTGGTTGCCAAGAGAGTGTCCTCATTCAGTTCCTGAAGGAGGAACTAAAAACAGTTCCATCACACTTCAGTGATGATGGAACTCTCTGAACTTGGGATCCAGGATGCCAGGCACCCATAGCCAGTCCCAGTCCCAGTCCCAGTGGTCTCACTTGTTTGGATTTACAAAGACAGAGTCAGTCTTTCTTGGTACCTACAGATGTGAGGAAGGCCAAATGCAAGAAAGCTCTGAAGCAGAGCTTTTCCTGAGAAAGCAAGTAGAGGCTCCGCTGGCTCCTGACAACTTCACGGAGTTGGCCAAGGAGACCAGATCTAAGACAGGACAGGCCATTTCGGGGGAACATTATTGGCCCACAAGTCAGAGGACACTCCGGATAGTCACAGACCTACCTGGGCGAAGGAGGTGCCTTTTTGTTTGTGGTTATGAGTTTGTGGTCTTGTGTCATGTTCTTAGAATAGGTAGAAAAGTAGGTTTGTTTAGTTTGGAGTGGACTGTTTCTAGTAAGTCGTTTGACAAGGCGAGTGTTTCTATGTCTGTGTATCACATTCTGTCCAGGGTTGTAGACCTTAAAAAAAATGCATCAATGGATGTGTCCTATCTAGTAGAAAGCTTCACAGCATTTATCCAGCCAAATTGATGAATGGACTGTAGCTTGCCTTATGGATGGGCAACACCTACTATCTATCTAAGTTCCTGTTTTCTTCCTGAATTCTGGCCACTCTCCAGAATAAGCCCATGGTTTTGTGTCCAAGATATGTACCCCCTCCAAACTCTGTAACATGGCCATGAACTGGATAGCTGAAGTGAATGGCGAGCATCTCAGAAAACTCAGATATCAGTGTGACCAGGAAAGTCTCAGTGGAGAAACCCTGCTTTGGGCCTTTTGCTTACCTATTGTTCTGTTGCACTGAATGTCGGGAAGGTCTTTGACTCAGGCCATCCCTTTGTGAAGCCTGAAGAAAACAGTTTTCAAATGGAAATGAATGTTTATACCTGTGGCTCTTTGCTTAATTGCTTTGGAAAGGGATTGTCTGAATCAGCCCCTTGGCCCTGTGTGAGGCTGTGGCTTAGATTCTCAACACCTGATGGATTTAAAGAAATTTCCCATGTGTGCATCCCAAACCAAAATGGCCAAAAGAGCAGTCTTTGGGATGAAGTCTCTCGCCTTCCTCTGTAAGGTTCCTGACCTCCATCAAGTGAGAATAGGGATTCTTTGAGTGAAATGAATTTTTCCAACTTACAGAGGCTAGGCTATAGGTGCTTGGGTTTTCCATGACTCCAATTCAAATAAAGATTCTAAACCCCACGGTCAGTTGGCCTCAAATTGGAGAAGTGGACCTGAATTAATGACAGGAGTATTTGATTACTCCAGGTTCACAGCAAGTGTCCAGGCCACCCTGACTTTAGGCAAATGAGAGAAAAGGGAACATATTTTGGACACTGTCTTGGTCTGCGCACCTCATGGAAACCTCCAGCCAGTGGTTATGATGAGTGTCTATATAAAAGAAGATGAGGGCCATATGGGAGTGTTTTGGTTTTAACTGTGGTCATTTGTGTGGTGTTTGGAAGAGATGACTTTGTCCACCTGGGCTTGAACTCTGGTATGATTCCCCTTAGAGACTGAGTTTTAGAACTGACCTCAGAGAAGTGTTGCAATAAATAGTGTTGCAATTTTAGGAGGCCATGCATGAGAATCGCCCTTGGAAAATGAGATCTATTCCCAGGATGGCTTTCCACAGAGCTTGGGAAATCTAAGCCACGATATCCCAATATTTTATTCTTAAAGACTTTGCAGCCATAGTTGAGATTCCAAACACTCATGGACCTCACATTTTAGACCTCAATGGTCCTGGATTCATGTGACCTTTTGGCCACTCTTTGGAAAGGCTTGCCTGTGAGAGTTCTCCAGAGCTTTCATTTAAATGAGCTTCCTCATCATTTAATGGTTCCTGAATGAATTGAAACCCACAGTGCCTCAAATTTCATCTTTGAAAAATGGTGATATAAATACCATGAAACTTTTGAAATTCCCATGACCAGGTGGCACTGGAGAACCTGTGGATGTCCTGTTGCTGATCATGAGTGTACCAGACAGGGCCTTGATTGACTGGGTTTCGTGATAATGGTGTAGAACAGAGATGCCAATAAGTTGGAGCCTGCTGAGTAGTGAGTGTAGAGCAGTGGACTGTAGGTGTGTGAATAAATATTTTTGGTAGGACCACCTGGATCTGCCATTGGCTTCCAAAGACATGTGACTTGCATGGTGCAGGCAGCAGATCCTTATATGTAAAGGCATCTTGTTATATGGAGAGGTTTCAGGGCAATGTTCAGAATCAGGTTGCTATAGTCAAGGGGAAAACTATTTGGAATAGAAGCATGGTTTGTACATTCTCTTGGAGACCTTGACAAACCACATGTGACAGAACTCCCTCCAGCATTTTGTCCCAGTTCAACTCCTTGTATTTCGTGAAGCCAATGTCAAACTCCCAGTGCAGCAGTAAGAAACACCACTAAAAGTGGAGGATGACCAACTGACTTCACAGACAACACGGGGAGACACTTAGCTCCCAGTGGCCACAGTTTACCGACAAAGAGAGAATTCATAACTGCTGTCTCATGTTCATTAGAAAATAAGTAACCATGTCATCCAGGTCACATAAATGCAGACCCAGATTTGATGGGGTCAC